>NC_056443.1:19739609-19999291 GCF_018296145.1 Oncorhynchus tshawytscha
CCTTACTCTCTATCCTCTCTCTCTCTCTCTCTCTCTCCAGCTCTCTATCTTTCTCTCCCGTCTCGTTCTCCCCTCTTTCCATCTTTCCCACCCGTCTCTCTCCATCTATTTCTCCATCTCTCACTGGGCTAACAGCAGAGTCACAACCCAGTCTGGGTGCAGCCAAGCGTACTTGCATACTGATCAGCACCGCTGTCATTATCTGCTTTGTATGTGTGTGTGGGGTGTCTCTGTGTTCATTTATTGGCTTGTAGCGATCCATACCAAGCAGAGAGGAAGCAGCCACCGTCTTTCCATACAGTACCAGTAAAGGTTTGGACACACCTAGTCACTCCAAGGTTTTTTAAATTTATTTTTTACTATTTTCTACATTGTAGAATAATAGTGATGACATCACAACTATGAAATAACACATGGAATCATGTAGTAAACTAAAAAAGTGGTAAACAAATCCAAATATAATTTATATTTGAGATTCTTCCAAGTAGTCACCCTTTGCCATGATGACAGCTTTGCACACTCTTGGCATTCTCTCCACCAGCTTCATGAGCTAGTCACATGGAATGCATTTCAATTAACAGGTGTGCTTTGTTAACCTTATTTATGGAATTTCTCTCCTTATTGTGTTTGAGCCAATCAGTTGTGTTGTGACAAGGTAGGGGTGGTATACAGAGCCCTATTTGGTAAAATACCATATTCCATATTATTGCAAGAACAGCTCAAATAAGCAAAGAGAAACGACAGTCCATCATTACTTTTAAGACATGAAGGTCAGTCAAGTGCATTTGCAAAAACCATTGAGTGCTATGATGAAACTGACTCTCATGAGGGCGGCCACAGGAAAGGAAGGCCCAGTGTTACCTCTGCTGCAGAGGATAAGTTCATTAGTTACCAGCCATCTTATTTTTTTATTTATTTTACCTTTATTTAACTAGGAAAGTCAGTTAAGAATGGCCTAGGAACAGTGGGTTAACTGCCCTTTCAGGGGCAGAAGGACAGATTTGTACCTTGTCAGCTCGGAAATTGAACTTGCAACTTTTCAATTACTAGTCCAACGCTCTAACCTCTAGGCTACCCTGCCGCCCCCGCTCTGAAATTTCCAGCCAAATAAATGCTTCACAGAGTTCAAGTAACAGACACATCTCAACATGAACTGTTCAGAGGAGACTGCGTGAGTCAGGCCTCCATTGTCGGATTGCTGCAAAGAAACCACTACTAAAGGACACCAATAATAAGAAGAGACTTACTTGGGCCAATAAACATGAGCAATGAAATCTGTCCTTTGGTCTGGAGTTTAAATTTGAGATTTTTGGGATCCAAATTCTGTGCTTTTGTGAGACGCAGAGTAGGTGAACGGATGATCTCCCCGCATGTGTAGTTCCCACCGTGAAGCATGGAGGAGGAAGTGTGTTGGTGGGGGAGTGCTTTGCTGGTGACACTGTATGTGAGTTATTTAGAATTCAAGGCACGCTTAACCAGCATGGCTACCGCAGCGATACACCATCCCACCTGGTTTGCGCTTAATGGGGTCTATCATTTGTTTATCAACAGGAAAATGACCCAACACACCTCCAGGCTGTGTAAGGGCTATTTGATCAAGAAGGAGAGTGATTGAGTGCTGCATCAGAAAATAGTACAAATAAAGAAAAACCCTTGAATGAGTAGTTGTGTCCAAACTTTCAACTGGTACTGTAAATCCTTCCATAGTTAGTCTGTTTTTCACTGCAGGTGTTAGACAAATATTGATAAGATCCCAATCGCCAGGGCCTGCCCATCTCCCCAGCCCACCTGCTGCTAGGCTAACCGCTAACGCTGCTAATGCTACATCAGCAACATTTACCATGAGACATTTTATAATACATTTTAGAGTGTGTGTGTGTGTGTGTGTGTGTGTGTGTGTGTTATTGGTTGGTAAAGTCAGCTATGATGTTTTTGTGAATGCTTCTAGTAGTAGTTGAGTAGAGTAGACTCTATGAATGCTCATAGGTGTGTTACAAATGCTTACAAGCTAGTGTTATAGTGTACGGATAGATCCCTAGTCCCTCTGTAGTCTGGCTGTCGGTGTGTCTGACTGCTGCTGTGAGACGCATGCTAATCGCTTAAACCCTGCCAGCAGGACGCTACACACACACACACACACACACACTCTAGAGCTGGATGATAAATTGCCTGAATTGGTACGATAAATAGAGCGATAAGTTTATGACATTAATGTGCTCCACCGTAACTCATTTTGTATTATCCTTTAAACTACTACTACTAGTTATATGGTTGTTGTCATCATTTATCCTGTTAACAATCAGCCAGTTTAGCAGACGTATTTCCTTTCAAACTTCACATTTCTCTAGTATAGGCTACTTGTCGTAATGAACGATATCAGGAAAAAAAGCCTGCGGTAGGTGATCAGTATGGTCGGTATCAATCATTTTTTGTTAAATCTTTCCAGCTCGAACACACACACACACACACACACACGTTATGTTTTTCTATCCTTGTTGGGACCTACAATTAATTTCCATACAAAATCCTGTTTTCCCTAAACCTAACCATAGCCCTAAACCTTACTTCTAAACCTAACCAGTTACCACCCTAAACCTAACCAGTTGCCACCCTAACTGCCACCATAAACCTAACCACTGAGCTTGAAATATTATTTGTCCTCATGGGGATGTGGGAAAAGTCCCCACAAGGGAGAATTCTTCTTATTTTTACTGTCCTTTAAAATCCATTTGGGGATTTTAGGTCCCCACAAGGATAGAAGAACCAACCCACACACACACACAGTGTGCACGTAACAAATACACACACATAATCCCAATTCCAGTCAGACACACACACACAGAGCTTCTCTGTCCTAGTTACAACAGACAGTGTGAAGCGCTATTACTAATCCCCGATACCTACTCGGTCAAAAATAACAAAACCCATTGATGGGTGACTGTGCTGGTTTCCCTCAAACCAGGGTTTCTGTTAGGAAAATGTGGCACGGGACATTTTGACCGGCAGCACTTCAATTTACCGGACATTTTGAGAAGTTCACCGAACCCAAATGCATTGGGTGCGTAACCTGATAAGGGCGTCCAACCACGGTGCTCAGAATGACAGACCTCAGATTATTAGATTATGGTAATTCATATTAACAGAACATGGAAGTCCAGGATGCAATGATGTGCGGTGTCCTAATATTGATGCGCACTCTGAAGATGTGAGAGTAACTGTCCCCACATTTGCTTTTCCACCTCTAAAAAAAGACGAGTAACGAACAGCAAAATCACGAGACTATCCCCCTATAGTAGACCTATTCTATTGGTTAGTATGTCGAGAATGAAGTGGATTATTCCAAACAGATTCAGGACAGTTGTGGGATGAGCGATCCCAAATTCATACAACCAGTAAACCTAAGCTACATAAAACATGTAAAAACGTTGACCCAATGAGTCTGATGCAACACTATTGAACGTTAAGCTTAAAAAGTTGACCACCTATTATTTCTTCACATTATAAGCCCAACAATGCGCACAAAGGCAGTAGGTTATGCACAAAGTTTGTTCCACAATGCAACTAGTGGGAGAACACCATTGTCAAAAGGGCACCGCAAATGCAAGCGACAGAGATGAAAATATCCGTTAGAATTTTTAAAGAGGAGAAGTCCAATATGCAACAATTACCATGGGTTGCTACTATGACAAGGATTGTGCCTTTGGTACTGGACAATGAAAGAAAGTTTATATAAAATAATTGCCTCCACGGATATGGTCTGAGGCTACTTTGAAGCAAGGCCTCATAGGCCTCGTGTAGTAAAACTTCCAGGTTTCAAACAATTAAGTATATGTTTTCAAAATGCATACTGCCTCGAGCGCATTGCAAGGTGAACAAGATGGCGCCGGAGAACAAGGCTGAAGTTTTACGTATTCCTGACCAATTGTTGTTGTTTTTTTCCTTTGCGTTGTTTGTCATTTATTTTTTCAAACTTTGTACATAAGAGACAGTAGCAGCAATATTATGACCGAAAATAACATCTGGGCATCAGAACTGCAATTACTCACCACGGACTGGCAGAATCTGTTTTTTTCTTCCCGTTAACGAGTGCAACGTGAATGATCTACTGCTTTCCCGGGAACAGGCCCAGATCCCTGTCATTTGCGTGAAGAGAAGGTGGAGAAAACGGGGCCAGAGGGCAGGCTGCCTTCTGAGAATTCATAGGCGATCGAATAAACCCCCACTTCCTTCCATTCTGCTAGTAAACGTGCAATCTTTGGAAAATAAAATTGAAGATTAAACGACCAATGGGCCATTCAAAACGGTGATATCCTATGCTTCACGGAGTCGTGGCTGAGCGAGGTAGAGTATCTCATGATAAGCTGTAGACCACAATATCGCCCAAGAGTTTATCGGTATTTTTCGTAGCTGTCTACATACCACCACAGACTGAGGCTGGCACTAAAACTGCACTCAATGAGCTGTCTATGAACAGTCTACGACTAGGGTGGCTGGAGTCTTTGACAATTTTTAGGGCCTTCCTCTGACACAGCTTGGTATAGAGGTCCTGGATGGCAGGAAGCTTGGCCTCAGTGATGTACTGGGCCTTTCGCACTACCCTCTGTAGTGCCTTGCGGTCGGAGACCGAGCAGTTGCCATACCAGGCAGTGATGCAACCAGTGATGCTCTCGATGGTGCAGCTGTAAAACCTTTTGAGGATCTGAGGACCTATGACAAATCCTTTCAGTCTCCTGACGGCGAATAAGGTTTTGTCGTGCCCGCTTCACGACTGTCATGGTGTGCTTGGACCATTCTAGTTTGGTGATGTGGACACCAAGGAACTTGAAGCTCTCAACCTGCTCCACTGCAGCCCAGTCGATGAGAATGGGGGCGTGTGTGGTCCTCTTTTTCCTGTAGTCCTTTGTCTTGATCACGTTGAGGGAGAGGTTGTTGTCCTGGCACCACACGGTCAGGTCTCTGACCTCCTCTCTATAGGCTGTCTGGTCGTTGTCGGTGATGGTGTTGGAGTCGTGCCTGGCCGTACAGTGCAGTCATGAGTGAACAGGGAGTACCGGAGGGGACTGAGGATGCACCCCCTGAGAGGCCCCTGTGTTGATGATCAGTGTGGGGGATGTTGTTACCTACCCTTACCACTTGGGGGCGGCCCGTCAGGAAGCCCAGGATCCAGTTGCGGAGGAAGGTGTTACACCGCTACTACTCTGTTAACATCTATGCGTAGTCACTTTAATAACTCTACCTACATGTGCATATTACCTCAAATAACTGGTGCCCCTGCACATTGACTCTGTACCGGTACCCCCCTGTATATAGTCTCGCTATGTTATTTAACTGCTGCTCTTTAATTACTTGTTACTTTTAATTCTTATAGTTATATGATTTTTTAAAATTTTAAACTTCATTGTTGGTTAGGGGCTCGTGAGTAAGCATTTCACTGTGAGGTCTACACCAGTTGTGTTCGGCGCATGTGACGAATGAAATTTGATTTGAAGGGGTGTGTGAAGCCTGCCCTCCGTTGATGACGCCTGCCTTCTGTTGCCTAATGCATTTGCTGTTTGAGATGCTGTAGCAGCAGCTCACGCGTTGTCTTGACAGATTTTGTGCTCTGTATCTGTGTGCTCTGTATCTGTGTGCTCTGTATCTGTGTGCTCTGTATCTGTGTGCTCTGTATCTGTGTGCTCTGTATCTGTGTGCTCTGTATCTGTGTGCTCTGTATCTGTGCTCTGTATCTGTGTGCTCTGTATCTGTGTGCTCTGTATCTGTGTGCTCTGTATCTGTGTGCTCTGTATCTGTATCTGTGTGCTCTGTATCTGTGTGCTCTGTATCTGTGTGCTCTGTATCTGTGTGCTCTGTATCTGTGCTCTGTATCTGTGTGCTCTGTATCTGTGTGCTCTGTATCTGTGTGCTCTGTATCTGTGTGCTGTACGCATGATAAATAACGAATATACTGTACACTCTTGCAAAATTTTAAAAGCATTATTTTCGCAATGGGATTTATTCTTCTTCTCCTGGACAATTGTCCGGTGACAATTTTAGTTATCGGCTTTAAAAAAATACAAATAAATGGGCCAAAAGACGTCTTTCTGGCCAACGGAAACCCCATCTCAACCATAACATAACCATCGATGACAGTTTCTCTCTGTTCGACTGTATATCTAGCGAAGATGGTCCCTGTTTCTCTTTGACCACTACACAACCAATCACGACCAACCGGGTCTAAACGGAATTGCAACTCAACCAATCACGACCAACCGGGTCTAAACGGAATTGCAACGCGACCAACCGGGTCTAAACGGAATTGCAACTCAACCAATCACGACCAACCGGGTCTAAACGGAATTGCAACTCAACCAATCACGATCAACCGGGTCTAAACGGAATTGCAACACAACCGGTGACGATGTCTTTGTCTAAACTGAGCTCATCTGCTTTTCATTTGACGAATCCCAGAATACAGGAGGATTCAGTTGGAAATGTACTGTACTAAATATGTAATCTATGTCCTTACAGGAAAACACTACATTGTGTTTATGCCGAGGTTTATACAGTTGTCTTAACAACAATAACATAGACGTTCATCTCCACAGTGTGTCTCCCTTGGTAGTCACTGGTCACTCTACACTCCAACGGTTCTATTTTAAGACTGTCAGTTTCCCTTTGAAATGGCTCAGAACCAGGGCTATATAAATACTTTTTTTTAATGTCCTCTTTCCACCCTCCTTCTCCTCCCTCCTCCTTTCTCATCTCCCTCCCTCCCCCATGCCGATTTGAAGGAGCCTTACTGTAAGATGTGTGTGTGTGTGTGTGTGTGTGTGTGTGTGTGTGTGTGTGTGTGTGTGAGAAGGATTGAAGGGTGGTGGGGGGGAACCGATAGCTTAAATCCTCACATGGTGCCCTTTTTGATATTTCAACCCACCCCAAGAGGCTTTTGGGTAAGCTCTACCCCTTTGGGGGGCCACACCAAAGGAACCAGGCAACGGTACACCAGCACACGACCACGAGTCAGAGGTGAGAGGTCAGAGATTGGTGCGTCTGAGGTAGAGGTCGACCGAATATGGTTTTTCAACGCTGATACCAATTATTGGAGGACCATACCGATTAATCAGATGATTTTTATGTAGGTAGGTATAATTACAACAATACTGAATGAACACTTTTTTACCTTTAATATAATACACATATAAAATAAAATCTATTTATTCTCAAATAATGAAAAATGTTCAAATTGGTTGAAATAATGCAAAAACAGTGTTGGAGAAGAAAGTAAAAGTGCAATATGTGCAATTTATAGGACTATTTCTCACTATATAATTTGTATTTCATATACCTTTGACAATTGGATGTTGTTATAGGCACTATAGTATTGCCAGCCTAATCTCGGGAGTTGATAGGCTTGAATACATAACCAGTGCTGTGCTTCAAGCATTGCGAAGTGCTGCCGGCAAATGCAGGAAAGTGCTGTTTGAATGAATGCTTACGAGCCTGCTACTGCCTACCACCGCTCAGTCAGACTGCTCTATCAAATATCAAATCATAGACGTAATTACAATATAATAAACACACAGAAATACGAGCCTTAGTTCCCTGATTCTACCAAATTAATGACCTATCATTTCGAGAGAAAGTTTATTCTTTCAGTGAAATACGGAACTGTTCTGTATTTTATCGAACGGGTGACAACCCCAAGTCTTAACATTTCTGTTACATTGCACAACCTTCAGTGTTATGTCATAATTATGTAAAATTCTGGCAAATTAATTAGTCTTTATAGGAAGAAAAGGTCTTCACACAGTTCGCAACGAGCCAGGCGGCCCAAACTCCTGCATATACCCGGACTCTGCTTGCACTGAACGCAAGAGAAGTGACACAATTTCCCTAGTTAATATTGCCTGCTAACATGAATTTCTTTTAACTAAATATGCAGGTTTAAAAAATATATACTTGTGTATTGATTTTAAGAAAGGCTTTGATGTTTATGGATAGGTACATTGGTGCAACGATTGTGCTTTTGTTAAATCATCACCCGTTTGGAGAAGTAGGCTGTGATTTCAATAATAAATTAACAGGCACCGCATTGATTATATGCAACGCAGGACAAGCTAGTTAAACTAGTAATATCATCAACCATGTGTAGTTAACTAGTGATGTTGTTAAGATTGATTGATTAGTTTTTTTTATAAGATAAGTTGCTAGCTAGCAATAAACTTAACTTGGCACCTTTCTGCACTCGCATAACAGGTGGTCAGCCTGCCACGGATTGCAATGTAATCGGCCATAATTGGCGTCCAAAAATGCAGATTACCGATCGTTATGAAAACTGGATATCGGCCATGCCGATTAATCGGTCTACCTCTAGTCTGAGGGTAGTAGTTGAGTTTGAAGCCTGAGTGTAACAATACACCCATACTGTATAAAGGGAATAGGTTACCATTTTGGATTGAGAGTATTAAGTGACTCTGGACAGGTGACAAATAACTAGACACCGTATAGAAGGCTGGCTGGCCGCCATACAGACACGCAGTGATGTTTATGAAACTGCTGGTTGGAAGCAGTGTGTGTGTGTGTGTGTGTGTGTTTGTGCAGTTGATTAGTATTTTCTGTCCTTGGTATAGAATAGCTGTGTGTGTGAGTGCCTGGTAGTAATGAGGTGTGTGTGTGTGTGAGAGAAGATGGAGAAGAGGGAATGTCAAAGAAGAGCTGGAGGGGATGTGTTAAAGGAGTGGGGGACTCTTAACTCTTACTGACAATGACTCCCTGCCTTACTCCTGATCACCGAACCACTACCTCGGATTAGAAACGGAGAGGGGAGGTTTCCTGAAGGTCAGCTAGAACGATTGAGGAAATGCACAAGAGGGAAGTTGAAAGGTGGGGAGGTGCGCAATCATGTGTCTTGGACGCAGCTTGCTTGTATGACACAGCAAGGTTACAAGTCCCATGATGGTCTCTGTTACCAAGGGAACCACATTGCAACTGCCTCTTAAAGCTGCAGTCGGGTATTTAAATCCCCTCCAACAGCCGCGTTGTCACAGTTTCGTCCCATATTCATTCCTTTCTCTACTAGAAGCCATGGTGGGGAATGTATGCAAAGGCTTTTGTATCGTAGTTGGCGAGCCTTATTTCACTGCTGGCACTTAGATCATATTGACACGCGCTTCAAACGTCAAAATAGGCGATTTATGTTGTTGCAGACAGATGCCGAAGACGTAAGAATAAATGTCAGTGAGAGGAGCGATTGGATTAGCATACATTTAGCTGTTGGCTGTTTTGGAACAGTAGGATCGACTATAGTACGTGTCACCATTTTTTGAATATGGTATTTTGTAAAGGTGCCATGGTATTTTTCTGTGGTATTTCAACAGGCAGGAGGCTAAATGTTTGCCGTGTGACTAACACTCCCGACACACTCTCACAGATTGGTACCATTTTATGACAGACAGGGATTCTTTGTGTTTTTACAAGTCTTGTCTGACCCTTGTCTAGAGAGAGTGAGAGAGAGAGAGCATGTAAAAAAAGAGAGAGGAAGGTAGAGAGACCGAGAGAGATGGGGGAGGGAGAACGACACGGAGAGACAGACCATTGTAAATACATCCCATGTGTTTATTTATTTCCCCTTTTTGTAAATGTAACTATTTGCCCATCGTTACAACGCTGTGTGTAGACATGTGACATTTGAAATGTCTCCTATTTTGGAACTTCTGCGAGTGTAATGTTGACTGTAAACTTTTTGTTGTTTGTTTCACTTTGTTGTTTATGATCTACTTCATTTGCTCTGGCAATATTAGCATATGTTTCCCATGCCGATAAAGTCCCTGAATTGAATTGTGAGAGGGGGGGGGGAGAGAGAAAGCGTTTATAGCTGGGGTTTATGATAGCAGTGAGTGATGTCTCTGTCAGGTCGAGGCCTCATAAAGAGACAGGCAGTCAATGAGAGAGGTAGACATTATTATCTCAGCCTAGCAGAGTGCGGGAGGGAGCTGTGCTGGTAAAGGGTACGGGGCCTGTAGTCACAAAGTAACTCCCGAGTAGGAGTGCTGATCTAGGCTCAATTTAGCCTTTAAAAAAAAAAAAGAATAATCATCATAAATGAATAAGATTATACGGCCAGAGAGGACCTGATCCGAGATCAGCATTCCTACCGTACTCAGAGACACTTTGTGAATACGGTCAGGCACCGGACAGTCGGGCAGACTTGCTCTCCATTCAAGAGACTTTATTATGAACTTGGCTTACGAGGGTTTATTTGTTTCGGATGGTCTCTTCTAAAAAAAAATGTAGGTGCTCGGAGGTACTTTATATGAGTAATTAATGGAAATGTTTAATGATATGAATGTTTCATGATACCCCTAAAGTGATTATGAATATTCACATGTAACAAATTCCTGTATGGAAATGTGGACCATATAAGTCAAATAAAACGATTGACAGGTAGCACCATGTCCTTGACGACCTTACCTTGTCATCTCGAATCCTTCATGACGTTTCTTTGAATTAAAGTTGAATAAATGCTTTGAACACACGGATCATCAACATTCAGCACAATGGGGAACGTCTGGTGTTATTAAGGTCTGGATCGTGTTTTCTACTCCAGACATTTCTCTCCTCTGGGATTCCCGTGGTAAAACCCTGACCTCTTGTCCATATCAGCATTACTACCTCACCAATGGAAGGAACCCAAGCCTTCTGTAAAACCAGCTGCATGATTTTCAATACGCCACTGCTTATAACTAAACCGTAAGTTGAGTATAATTATAAGACATCTAAGATGTGTCATTCTATCCAGTTTAGGGCTCTAGCTGTGCATTTGGTTTGTTAACTTGTTAGCTAAGTGGCTAGATATCAAGATCAAACTTCTTGGTTACTGCAGAAATATTCAATCCCCTCCTGGATCAAGATCCCTGTTGCCTCAATAGTTTTGTGTGTAAAAAAAATAATAATAGTGCCCCCTGTGTGCACTTCCGGTAATACCGTATATCCCAGTATGGTACAGAAATGGTATGAAAATCTTACCCCCAAGGGGCTAGTTTTACCCCTTACCCACAAGGGGCTAGATTGACCCCTTACCCACAAGGGGCTAGATTGACCCCTTACCCACAAGGGGCTAGATTGACCCCTTACCCACAAGGGGCTAGGATTGACCCCTTACCCACAAGGGGCTAGGATTGACCCCTTACCCACAAGGGGCTAGGATTGACCCCTTACCCACAAGGGGCTAGGATTGACCCCTTACCCACAAGGGGCTAGGATTGACCCCTTACCCACAAGGGGCTAGGATTGACCCCTTACCCACAAGGGGCTAGGATTGACCCCTTACCCACAAGGGGCTAGTTTTACTAGATCTGAAAGGTCAGGTGGAAAACATCCAAACCAGTCAGAGGGCAAGTTGTTGTCTCGAGAAGCCGACCCTGGGCATCAGTGACTAGGGCCTGGTTTCAATGATGGACTCTTTTGGCATAGATGAACTTACGTCCCTGCCTTAGTCTCTACTTTATCAGCTTGAATAAAATACAATATGGTAGCTACTAAGATGCAGGTCAGAGGTTATTTTTAATGAGTGCATTTCACAAGTGGCTTAAAAATATATATATTTAGGTTAACAAATTCTTATTTACAATGACGGCCCATGCCGTCATTGTAAATAACTGCCTTGTTCAGGGGCAGAACGACAGGTTTAGGGTTTATTTGTTTCGGAAGGTCTCTTCTTGTCAGCTCGGGGATTCGATCCAGCAACCTTTCGGTTACTGGCCCAACGCTCTAACCACTAGGCTACCCGCCGCCCCAGTTTGTGTTAACTAACTTCACTAAAACCACTGCAAAGGTTTTGCCTGCAAACTTTGGTCTTGAACCGGGATGTTGTAGCAAGTCTGCTTGGTGATTATCTTTTAATTCATTTTTTTTTTTGAGGCGAATTGTCTGAAGAGGACCCACCCCAGAACAGTTTTTTTCCCCCGTTATCAAACTTGCCAAAAGGGTCCATTGAAACCTAGTCACTGTCGCCTAGGGTCTGGGTTTTCAAAGACTCAGCAAGTTGAAGCTAGTATTACCACATTATTCAATCCTGATTATATCTGGCTTAATGTGACTAGAGGTTATGGGTTAGGGCCTGAGGGTTGGTTTGGAATGGAGCCGACGTTGGTGTCTGTCTTGTCCACTAACTTGTTCTTTATGGCAGTCATGACCCTGCTGTGTCCAGGCCACATTAGCAGAGCAGCGATTAGCCCTGCTGTCTGTCTGTCTTTTATCTCTCCCTATCTCTCTATTATATCTCTTTTCCTCCCCCTGCCCCACTCCCATCCCCTCTCCCTCCCTACATCTCTCTGCCCAGGCCTATTTTAGTTTAAGTTGTGTCTCAGAGGCCCCAGATGTGAATAATTCAACACACTGACCTTCTGGGTTGGACTGTTCAGTTGGTGGGAGGAGGTGGGGTGGGGGAGTGGAGGGTTGAGGGGTGGGTGAGGTCTAGTCTCCATTTTCAGTCTTTAACGTAATATTTTGGAAGCAGTAGGTGCGGTTGTGTCTGAGTTGTGCAGTAGGTGCGGTTGTGTCTGAGCTGTGCAGTAGGTGCGGTTGTGTCTGAGCTGTGCAGTAGGTGCGGGGGGTTTCTGTAAGCATCCCACAATGCACGTGTCTTAGGTGGATTCAATTTAAAGGACTATTGATTTACCTTTGGCGTCTTTTGTTTGTTTGTTCAGCTGTGATTTGACTGTAACAGCAATTGGAAAAGCGAAGAAAATATCCCGTCCTAATTCTGTTAAAAATGGACTAGTCAGCGACAATGTGTCATAACCTAAACGTTAGAATACGGTAACCATTATGGTAATGTGATGTGGTTTTCTGTACGGTACCTTCCTTGTAGTGACCGCGTGTTCTCGAGTGACCTAGGATGTTGTTTGCAGTGCATTTTGCTCAGTCTCTCTCTCTCTCCTGTCTTATTCCAGGCTGTTTAACCTGACCCTGAAAAAGCTGATCATGTTGAAGGAGCTGGACAAAGACCTGACGTCTGTGGTCATCGCTGTCAAACTACAGGTACTGCCTGACCCGAGATCACTATAATACACTGTTTCATTGAATTCTATTCAATGCCCAGCATTCCTCAATTCCATCTCTCCCTCCTCTACTCGCCATCACTAGTCTCTTGTTCTTCTTATACTCTGTCCTCCCCTGTTCTCCCCTTTCTCCATCCTTTTCCCCTCTCATCCATCCACCCCGTCTGTCTCTGTTGATAAAGGCTGATTGTTTGGACTCTGTAGTACGTCAATGATCATCTTTAACCAGATCTATCCTCCCTCCATCCCTCCTCGACCTCTTTTTATTCCGCTATTCATGATCCGACCCTCCCTCCTTCCCTCAGGGTTCTAAGCGTATCCTGAGGTCCAATGAGATCTTGTTGTCTTCAGCGGGACTGACAGAGACAGACCTTCAGCTCACCTTCTCTCTACAGGTACAATAATACTACTACTGCTACTACTGCTACTACTGCTATTACAGATACAGTAGGGCTGGGGGGGGTCACCACTCACACCTACAGCCTGCACGTTTCCCCCACGACCACATCAAATATTCAAGTGTCCTGGACCTATTCAGTAAGGGATCAACACCGATGTTCTGTACATTGCCCTGAAGAAGGCACAGTGATGCCGAAATGTGGATGTTTAAAATATATATATTTATATATATATATATATATTGTGTATTTAAAAAAAAATATTTAAAAAAATATATATATATATATTTTTTAAATGTATTACCTGATGTGTTACTGGGAGGTTATACATTTGGAGTGTGCAAGTTTTTTTTCTTTTTTTCTAGCTTCCAGTTTATTCTCCGTTTTTCAACAGTTCCTCAGCTCTTGGCGGAGGTCATTTTTTTCTCTCTCTAGGTTTTATATTATTATCTGTCCCAGAGACATCCGACTGTCCCATTTATCTGAATCAGAAACGAGTAGTCCGCATCGCTGTGGTATAGCAACACAAACACACAAAAACAGACCCGTTTTATCGAGGTCAGTTGTTTCTGTACGTGGGTAATGGGGTTATTACAGACTGCAGAACTGGGGTGATTTCATATCTTCAAGTCGGTTGAACTTTCTGTTGAAGGTTGCTGTCTGAGACCGGTCGCAGAACAGGAATGTTACTCAACACTCCGATTCTATATCTGTGTAATTTATACAGTCTGACGATGAGTCTGTCATGGTTCTCTCTGTGTGTGTACCCTCACAGTACCCCCACTTCCTGAAGAGAGACGCCAACAAGCTTCAGATCATGCTGCAGCGTCGCAAACGCTATAAGAACCGAACCATCCTGGGCTACAAGACACTGGCGCTGGGTCACATCAACATGGCTGAGGTACGGCGCTAACCTCCGTTTAAAAAATTCAATCTTAACCTCTATTCAACATTATTATTCAATTCCTATTTCATCTCCAATCATCCTTGGTTTAACGTATAGTTGATCGATCTTCACCACGCCTTTACAAGTCGTACAGAAAGGAAATGGGCTCCTGCCCTGAGGGCCATTCTGGCTCAGACGAGGCTACTTACTTTACGTAGATCTACCTTTACAGTAGCTAACAGTTGGTATTTAAAGTCTATTTTGCCTTTGGCTAACCTCTGTTCAACCTTCATTCAACCAGCTACACCTTTAATCAAGCCTTTTGTAAAACCTCAGTGTAGCCACAGCACTCTGTCACAACACTCCATGTCATTCTGACACGCTCTACCCAAAGCTCTGGCAGTGTTTTTGAAGTTTAATAAAAGAACTGCGCTGTAGCTGCTGCATTGTGTGTGTGTGTGTGTGACTGCTGCCTGTGTAATAGGATGTGTAGACTTCATTAACACAGCCAGAGTGTGACCAGACTGCAGAGAGAAGGGGGGAAGAGAGCTGATGCTGTTCTGAACACCAGCCTTTGTACAAAATATGTGGTGATCCCTTTCTGTTTCCCTCTGTTTTCTATTTTCTCTGTCCCTCTCTCTGTCTGTCCCTCTCTCTGTCTGTCCCTCTCTCTGTCTGTCCCTCTCTCTGTCTGTCCCTCTCTCTGTCTGTCCCTCTCTCTGTCTGTCTGTCCTCTCTCTGTCTGTCCCTCTCTCTGTCTGTCCCTCTCTCTGTCTGTCCCCTCTCTGTCTGTCCCTCTCTGTCTGTCCCTCTCTGTCTGTCCCTCTCTGTCTGTCCCTCTCTGTCTGTCCCTCTCTGTCTGTCTGTCTGTCCCTCTCTGTCTGTCTGTCCCCTCTCTGTCTGTCCTCTCTGTCTGTCTGTCTGTCTGTCCCTCTCTGTCTGTCTGTCCTCTCTGTCTGTCTGTCCCTCTCTGTCTGTCTGTCTGTCCCTCTCTGTCTGTCCCTCTCTGTCTGTCTGTCTGTCTGTCTCTGTATCTCTCTCTGTCTGTCTCTGTATCTCTCTCTGTCTGTCTCTGTATCTCTCTCTGTCTGTCTCTGTATCTCTCTCTGTCTGTATCTGTCTCTGTATCTGTCTCTGTATCTGTCTCTGTATCTCTCTCTATATGTCTCTGTCCCTCTCTGTCTCCTCTCTCTCTGTCCCTCTCTCTGTGTGCTCTCTTCTATCCCTTTGTCTTCACTCTCATCTTTCCCCCTGTTTCCATCCCCCCTCCCATATCCCATGTCCAGGTGATGCAGCATCCCAGTGAGGGGGCCCAGGTGTTGGGGCTCCACAGCCAGTTGAAGGATGCCTCGGTCCCCGTGGCGGAGGTCAGGGTCTACTCCCTCTCCAGCCAGCCCATTGACCACGAGGGACCCAAGGCCAAGATGTCTGGTAAGGGATCTGAGTCCCTGTGTTTCTCTCTCTCTCTCTCTCTCTCTCTCTCTCTCTCTCTCTCTCTCTCTCTCTGTGCTCCATCCCTCTACTCCCTCTTAGACTTTTCCTCTCCTCCCTTCCTAACCATTAATGCTTCCTCTCTTTCTCTCCTTCCCCCTCTATCACCTCTCTCTCTCCTTCCCCCTCTATCACCTCTCTCTCTCCTTCCCCCTCTATCACCTCTCTCTCTCCTTCCCCTCTATCACTTCTCTCTCTCTCCTTCCCCCTCTATCACTTCTCTCTCTCTGCTTCCCCCTCTATCACCTCTCTCTCTGCTTCCCATCTCTCTCCAGATCGTTCTCCAGACATTGATAACTATTCTGAGGAAGAAGAGGAGAGCTACTCATCAGAACAGGAGGGCAGTGACGACCCGATCCACGGCCAGGTGTGGGAGTGTGTGTGTGTGTGTGCACGCGTCTTTTGTCCTGTCTTGTTTGTGAAGCAGAGATACCTGGAGCCCAAGGGATTTGAAGAGGAGGAGGGAGGGAGGTGATAGAGTGAGAAGGAGAGGAGAGAAAGCAGCAAACAGACAGAATGAATAGATAAGGAGAGGGGGACATGGCTCGGGGAGGACAGATGAATAGAGTGAATGGAGGTATGGAAGGGGCGAGGAGTGAAGGAGAGGACTAGTGAAAGGATGGCGGGAAGGAGGTCACGGTTGGTAGGGTATAAATAACCTGCTGTGAGTGTGTGTCTCATGCTCTGAATAACTCTCCAATCCTCCCCGCTCTCTCTGTGTCATCCCTCTTTCTCCCCCTCCACTTCTCTCTCTCTCTCTCTCTGACAGTATCTGTATGATGAAGAGGATGAGGTGAGGAAGAAGAAGCCCCGACGGAAGCTCACCTCCAACGCTTCCATCACTAGAGTGAGAAACCTTTCTCTCCCTCCCTCCAATCCCGCCCATCCCTCTCTCCCCCTTTCACTCCATTCTCCTGCTCTCAAACCTCCTCTTTACACCTCCCTCTATCCCCCTCTTTCTCCACCCCTCTCTTTCAGTCAACCTCTCCCTCTATGGTTCTCCCTCCTTTGTCCTTAATTCTGCAATCACTCTGTTCCTCCTGTTCTTCTTCAATGTGTGTAATTACATTTCCCAGGAGGCAAACAGACGATTCTGAAAATATATCCAAACACACACACACTCCCGCATGCACCCTCACCCACACATACACACTCCCGCATGCACCCTCACCCACACATACACACTCCCGCATGCACCCTCACCCACACATACACACTCCCGCATGCACCCTCACCCCCGCACACACACTCCCGCATGCACCCTCACCCACACATACACACTCCCGCATGCACCCACACCACACATTCACACATTCACGCACGCGCACACACACACACACACACACACACACATGCGTGCAGAATGAGGCCATGGCTGCACTAGTCACTATATATGATAGAATACACTGTAAAACACCTGAGCATCATTTGTCTTGGACTGCAGCAGCATCTTAAATGATCTGTTCTCTGGTCAGTTGATATTCATATTCATTCAAGGGTTTGTAGATGGGTCATATTCAAAAGGCACCGGGTGGAAGACAATGGACTGACACGGGGGGGAGGGGACCACCTACGCTCGTTCTATAAGAAACGCTTGTTTTCGTTTTCTTTATGGAAAAAAAACAATGTTTTGCGCTAATGAATTCGACCCAGGTCTATAGAGAAATGTGCTGTTGCTTGACAGTTGTCCACGAACTCGATGTTTCTCAGAACACTTAACCCTGAGGGAAAATAATAGTTGTCTCTCTTACAGCAACCAAACATCAAGCAGAAGTTTGTGGCTCTGCTGAAAAGGTTCAAGGTTTCTGATGAGGTAGGCATCTCGCTATCGCTCCTTCTCTCTCTCTCTCGCCTCGTCTCTTTCTCTCTCAAATCAATTTCAGGGGCTGGGAAACATATGTTGACATTGTCAAAGCAAGTGAGATGGATAATAAACACAAGTGAAATAAACCATACTAAATGTACAGTAAACATTACACTCACAAAAGTTCCAAAAGAATAAAGACATTTCAAATGTTATATTATGTCTATATACAGTGTTTTAATGATGGGAAAATAGTTAAAGTACAAAAGGGAAAATAAATTAACATAAATATGGGTTGTATTTACAGTGGTGTTCTTCATTGGTTGACCTTTTCTTGTAGCAACAGGTCACACATCTTGCTGCGGTGATGGCACATTGTGGGATTTCACCCAACAGATATGGGAGTTTATCAAAATTGGGTTTGTTTTCGAATTCTTTGTGGGTCTGTGTAATCTGAGGGAAACATGTCTAATAGGGTCATACATTTGGCAGGAGGTTAGGAAGTGCAGCTCAGTTTCCACCTCCATGTTGTGGGCAGTGTGCGCATAGCCTGTCTTCTCTTGAGAGCCAGGTCTGTCTACAGCAGCCTTTCTCAATAGCAAGGCTATGCTCACTGAGTTTGTACATAGTCAAAGCTTTCCTGTGTACTGTGCCACTGTGTACTCTCTGGACAAATAGCTTTCTAGCCCTACTGTAATTCTTTCTAATTTGTCAAATAATTCCCTTTTTTTTCATGATTTGGTTGCTGCTAATCGTTTTGCTGTCCTGGGGCTCTGTGGGGTCTGTTTGTGTTTGTGAACAGAGCCCCAGGACCAGCTTGTTTAGGGGACTCATCTCCAGGTTCATCTCTTTGTAGGTGATGGCTTTTTTATGAAAGGTTTGGGAATCACTTCCTTTTAGGTGGTTGTAGAAATTAAGGGCTCTTTTTTGTATTTTGATAATCAGCAAATATCCACCTAATTCCACCTAATTTTGCTCTGCATCTATTATTATATATATTTTTTTACGTTGTACACGGAGTATATTTTTTGAAGAGTTCTACATGCATGTCCACAAATTTGGTGTTTCCCGTTTTGTCAATTCTTGGTTAGTGAGCGGACCCCAGACTTCACAACCATAAAGAGCAATGGGTTCTATAACTGATTCAGGTATTTTTTGACAGATCCTAATTGGTATGTCAAATTTTATGTTCCTTTTGATGGCATAGAAGGCCCTTCTTGCCTTGTCTCTCAGATCGTTTACAGCTTTGTGGAAGTTACCTGTGGCGCTGATGTTTAGGTTGAGGTATGTATCGTTTTTTGTGTGCTCAACAGTGTCTAGATGGAATATGTATTTGTCGTTCAGGCAACTGGACCTCTTTTGGAACACCATTTTTTGTCTGGGCCCTGAGATTTACTGTCAGGGCCCAGGTCTGACAGAATCTGTGCAGAAGATCAAGGTGCTGCTGTAGGCCCTCCTTGGTTGGGGACAGAAGCACCAGATCTTCAGCGAACTGTAGACATTTGATTTCAGATTCTAGTAGGGTGAGGCCGAGGGCTGCAGACTGTTCTAGTGCCCTTGCCAATTCATTTATATATATATGGTGAAGAGGGTGGGGCTTAAGCTGCATCCCTGTCTCACCCCACGGCCCAGAGCAAAGAAATGTGTTTTTTTGCCAATTTTAACAGCACACTTGTTGTTTGTGTACATGGATTTTATAGTGTTGGATGTTTTTCCCCCAATACCACGTTCCATCAATTTGAATAGTAGACCCTGATGCCAAATTGAGTCCAAAAAAAGTTTTGAAATCATCAAAGCATGAGAAGACTTTGCCTTTGTTTTTTTGTTTGGCATTTAGGGTGTGCAGGGTGAATACGTGGTCTGTCGTACAGTAATTTGGTAAAAAGCCAATTTGACATTTATACATTTCCTTAGTGAAAACAATGTAATAAGCGAGTCTGCTGTTAAGGATAATCCAGAGGATTTTTCCCAAGGTTGCTGTTGCCCACGGTAGATATTGTGGTCAAATTTGTCTCCAGTTTTGTGGATTGGGGTAATCAGTCCTTGGTTCCAAATATTGGGGAAGATGGCAGAGCTGAAGATGATTTTTAAGAATAGCCAATTGGAATTTGTGGTTTGTATATTTTCATTTAATTTAGGATACCTTCAACACCACAGGCCTTTTTGGGGTTGGAGTTTTTTTTTAAATAATTGGATAATCCAGTGGGCTCTGGTAGTCTTTTAATAGTTGATTCTAAGATTTTGTATTTGATCATGTATAATTTTTTGCTGTTCTTTGGTATCGGGCCAAAAAGCCTGGAGTATTGGTTTATCCATACATCTATGTTTTAGATAACTCTTTGTGTGTTGCAATTTTCCCAGAAGTATACTGTGTACGGTTTAGGTTTTCTACTGTCAAGTTTACACCTTCACTATTACAGTGAAACATTTTGTCCAGGAAGTTGTCTAAAAGGGATTGAATTTGTTGTTGCCTAATTGTTTTTTGGTAGGTTTCCACACTACTTTCCTTCCATCTATAGCATTTCTTAATATTATTCAGTTCCTTTGGCTTTGATGCCTCATGATTGAATATTGCTCTGTTTAAGTAGACTGTGATTTTACTCTGGTCTGATAGGGGTGTCAGTGGGCTGACAGTGAACGCTCTGAGAGACTCTGGGTTGAGGTCAGTGATGAAGTCGGCTACAGTACTACTGCCAAGAGATGGGCTATAGGTGTACCTACCGTAGGAGTCCCCTCGGAGCCTACCATTGACGATGTACATAACCAGCGTGCAGGAGTTGTCCTGTTTTTGTTGGTTATGTTGTTGTAGTTGTGGCTAGGTTGGTATATGGGGGAGGGAATGCTGTCACCTCCAGGTATGTGTTTGTTCCCCTGTGAACTGAGGGTGTCAGGTTCTTTTCTTGTCTAGTTCTGGCATTTTGGTTGCCACAGACTAGTATTTTATTTGATCTAACCTTTATTTAACTAGGCAAGTCAGTTAAGAACAAATTCTTATTTACAACGACGGCCTACCTTGGCCAAAACCTAACTCGGACGATGCTGGGCCAATTGTGCGCCGGCCTTTAGGAATCCCAATCGCGGCCAGTTGTGATACAGCCTGGAATCAAACCAGGGTCTGTAGTGACACCTCTAGCAATGAGATGCAGTGCCTTAGACCTCTGCCACTCTGGCGCCCATGTCCTTGGGCCTGGAAATTGTGGATCTCCCCCTCTAGGATGGAGAAGTTGTCATTGTTAAGTTATGGCAGCACACAGGAGGATGTTTTTCTCTGTTGAGATCATTTCCTCTTGAATTTCTAGCCTAATGTAAAGTGTTCCTGTTTTGATTCATTTGAGTGAGTTAGTTTCTTATAGGATGACAATGTCTGTATTTCTGATTTTCTTTGGTGAAGTCCAGGTTCCTGCTCTTTAGGCCAAAGGCAAATTTCCTCAGGCCTTGGATTTTCAAGGATGAGATAGCCTTTGTGTTCCATAAAGTGTCCAATGTTAGTCGTGTGGTTTGGCCTCAGACCAGTAAGTGTGAGCAGAGCCTGCTGATCATCTGGTACATGCCATTGGCTTGAGCTTGTGTAAGAGTCGGGGGCTGGGCCTGTTCGCCTGCTCACGGCCTGTGCGTATGTGTGACTTTCGTGTTGAGGCCCTCTTTGCGGGAGTGGGGGGCATGGGGTGGGCAGAAGAGGGGCATAGGTCGGATCTGAGGGGGACTATATGGGGTGTGGGCATGTGTGTGTGTGTGTGTGTGTGTGTGTCTCTCATCAACTGCGATAAAAAAAACATTCTTCACTCAAACTCCAGACTTTTTACTTTCTCTGTCTTACACCCCCCCCCGCTCTGTTTCACTTCTCCTAACACCCTGTTTTGTGCAAGTTGCAGACATTAGAATTGCAATTTGATGGTGTTTCTCTACACACAAGTATGTGTGAGAGAGAGACAGAGAGATAGATGTGGTAATACAACTGGAGCTCTTTCATTTGTATTTTTATTTTTTCAATGTCTGTGCGTTATAAGACTGTGCCTCTGTCTGTGATGTTGGTATGAGTGAGCTATGCTTCTGTACCCGTGTAATATGTTGATATGTGTGTGTGTCTGTGTGCAGGTGGGTTTTGGTCTGGAGCATGTCTCTAGTGAACAGATCCAGGAAGTGGAGGAGGATTTAGATGAGCTCTATGACAGTCTGGAGATGTACAACCCCTCTGACAGTGGCCCTGAGATGGAAGAGACAGACAGCATCCTCAGCACACCCAAACCTAAACTCAGGTAGCTGTTATGGTGGTGTGTGTGTGTGTGGTGTGTGTGTGTGTGTGTGTGTGTGTGTGTGTGTGTGTGTGTGTGTGTGTGTGTGCGCGCGCGCACCTAACCCAATCATGTTTTGGCCTTTACACTCCTCTTGACGTACAGTGCATTCGGTAAGTATTTAGACCCCTTGACTTTTTTCACATCTTGTTAGGTTACAAAATGGATTTAAAAAATAAATAATTTTATTTACCCATCAATATCGTGGTATCCAATTGGTCTTGTCTCATTGCTGCAACTCCCGTACAGACATTGGAGAGGTGAAGGTCAAGAGCCGTGCGTCCTCCGAAACACGACCCAACCAAGCAGCACTGCTTCTTGACATAATGCCCGCTTAACCCGGAAGCCAGCCGCACCAATGTGTCGGAGGAAACACCGTACACCTGGCGACCGTGTCAGTGTGCATTGGGCCCGGCCCGCCACAGGAGTCGCTAGAGCGCGATGGGACAAGAACATCCCTGCCGGCCTAACCCGGACGACGCTGGGCCAATTGTGCGCTGCCCCACTGGTCTCCCGGTCGCGGCCAACTTCGACAGAGCCTGGACTCGAACCAGGATCTGTAATGGCACAGCATGCAACTGCGATGCAGTGCCTTAGACCACTGAGCCACTCGGGAGTCTCTCTCAATCCTTCGCAATCTACACACAATACCCCATAATGACAAAGAAAAAAAAAAATTTTGCAAATGTATTCAACATTTTTAAACAGAAATACCTTATTTACATAAGTATTCAGACCCTTTGCTACGGGACTCGAAATTGAGCTCCGGTGCATCCTGTTTCCATTGATCACCCTTGAGCTGTTTGGATTGGAGTCCACCTGTGGTAAATTCAATTGAATGGACATGATTTGGAAAGGCACACACCTGTCTGAAGTCCCACAGTTGACAGCGCATGTCAGAGCAAAAACCAAGCCATGAAGTCGAAGGACCTATCCGTAGAGCTCCGAGACAGGATTGTGTCAAGGCACAGATCTGGGTAAGGGTACCAAAAAAACGTCTGCATCATTGAATACTTTCCGAATGCACTGCATATACACAAAGTGGATGTTTATTCCGCGATGTCATGAACATCGCTAGCAACAACAGAATAAAACAAATGTTTAACACATACAACAGGAAAAGAGAAGAATATCTTCTTTCTAATGATGAACTTTATTACTCAACTAATACTGATCATCACTATGAACACACCATTACATGTATGTTACAGTCGGTGCTAGCTTTTGTGTGTGTCCATCCAGGCCGTTCTTTGAGGGAATGTCCCAGTCCAGCTCTCAGACGGAAATCACCAGCCTGAACAGCAGAGGAGGGAGCCTGGGACGAGACGCCTGCTTCAGCCCTGTGAGTAATGGAGGGAGAGAGGAGGAGGGGGAGGGGGAGGGGGGGGAGTAGAGAGAGGGGACTGAGTGAGGGAGGGGGAGGTAGATAAGTAATGCATTAAAGGATGGAGGGGAGGGGGGGGGTTAAATCTATTTTTATTGGTCACATACACGTGGTTAGCAGATGTTATTGCGAGTGTAGTGAAAAATGCTTGTGCTTCTAGTCCGGACAGTGCAGCAATATCAACAAGTAATCTAACAATTCCACAACAACTACCTAATACACACACATCTAGATAAAGGGATGGAATAAGAATATGTACATATAAATATATGGATTAGCAATGACCGAGCGGCATAGGCAAGACCCAATAGATGGTATAAAATACAGTATATACAGTGCCTTGCGAAAGTATTCGGCCCCCTTGAACTTTGCGACCTTTTGCCACATTTCAGGCTTCAAACATAAAGATATAAAACTGTATTTTTTTGTGAAGAATTAACAACAAGTGGGACACAATCATTAAGTGGAACGACATTTTATTGGATATTTCAAACTTTTTTAACAAATTAAAAAATTGGGCGTGCAAAATTATTCAGCCCCTTTACTTTCAGTGCAGCAAACTCTCTCCAGAAGTTCAGTGAGGATCTCTGAATGATCCAATGTTGACCTAAATGACTAATGATGATAAATACAATCCGCCTGTGTGTAATCAAGTCTCCGTATAAATGCACCTGCACTGTGATAGTCTCAGAGGTCCGTTAAAAGCGCAGAGAGCATCATGAAAAACAAGGAACACACCAGGCAGGTCCGAGATACTGTTGTGAAGAAGTTTAAAGCCGGATTTGGATACAAAAAGATTTCCCAAGCTTTAAACATCCCAAGGAGCACTGTGCAAGCGATAATATTGAAATGGAAGGAGTATCAGACCACTGCAAATCTACCAAGACCTGGCCATCCCTCTAAACTTTCAGCTCATACAATGAGAAGACTGATCAGAGATGCAGCCAAGAGGCCCATGATCACTCTGGATGAACTGCAGAGATCTACAGCTGAGGTGGGAGACTCTGTCCATAGGACAACAATCAGTCGTATATTGCACAAATCTGGCCTTTATGGAAGAGTGGCAAGAAGAAAGCCATTTCTTAAAGATATCCATAAAAAGTGTCGTTTAAAGTTTGCCACAAGCCACCTGGGAGACACACCAAACATGTGGAAGAAGGTGCTCTGGTCAGATGAAACCAAAATTGAACTTTTTGGCAACAATGCAAAACGTTATGTTTGGCGTAAAAGCAACACAGCTCATCACCCTGAACACACCATCCCCACTGTCAAACATGGTGGTGGCAGCATCATGGTTTGGGCCTGCTTTTCTTCAGCAGGGACAGGGAAGATGGTTAAAATTGATGGGAAGATGGATGGAGCCAAATACAGGACCATTCTGGAAGAAAACCTGATGGAGTCTGCAAAAGACCTGAGACTGGGACGGAGATTTGTCTTCCAACAAGACAATGATCCAAAACATAAAGCAAAATCTACAATGGAATGGTTCAAAAATAAACCTATCCAGGTGTTAGAATGGCCAAGTCAAAGTCCAGACCTGAATCCAATCGAGAATCTGTGGAAAGAACTGAAAACTGCTGTTCACAAATGCTCTCCATCCAACCTCACTGAGCTCGAGCTGTTTTGCAAGGAGGAATGGGAAAAAATTTCAGTCTCTCGATGTGCAAAACTGATAGACATACCCCAAGGGACTTACAGCTGTAATCGCAGCAAAAGGTGCTCGCTACAAAGTATTAACTTAAGGGGGCTGAATAATTTTGCACGCCCAATTTTTCAGTTTTTGATTTGTTAAAAAAGTTTGAAATATCCAATAAATGTCGTTCCACTTCATGATTGTGTCCCACTTGTTGTTGATTCTTCACAAAAAAATACAGTTTTATATCTTTATGTTTGAAGCCTGAAATGTGGCAAAAGGTCGCAAAGTTCAAGGGGGCCGAATACTTTCGCAAGGCACTGTACAAATGGGATGGGTAATGCAAGATGTGTAAACATTGTTAAAGTGGCATTAATAAAGTGACTAGTGGCCAATGATTTCAAGTCTGTGTAGGCAGCAGCCTCTCTGTGTTAATGATGGCTGTTTAACCTCTCTGGGATCGTTCGGGACGCTAGCGTCCCACCTCGCCAATAGCCAGTGAAATTGCAGGGTGCCAAATTCAAAACAGAAATCTCAAAATTAAAATTCCTCAACCATACAAGTATTTTACACCATTTTAAAGATATGCTTCTCGTTAATCCAACCACAGTTTCAGATTGCAAAAAAAGGCTTTTCGGCGAAAGCAGAACATATCGTTATGTTAGGTCAGCAACTAGTCACAGAAAGCATTCAGCCATTTTCCAACCGAAGAGAGCCACATCAAATAACAGAAATACTCATCATAAACTTTGATGAAAGATACATGTTTTACATAGAATTAAAGACAAACTTGTTCTTAATGCAACCGCTGTGTCAGATTTCAAAAACGTTTTACGGCAAAAGCACAATATTCAATAATCTGAGAACCAGAGTTCAGCCACAAAAGCAAGCCATACAGTTACCCGCCAAGTTGTGGAGTCAACAAAAGTCATAAATAGCATTATCAATCTTCACTTACCTTTGCTGATCTTCGTCGGAATGCACTCCCAGGACTCCCACTTCCACAATAAATGTTTGTTTTGTTTGATTACGTCCATATTTATGTTAATTTGTTTAGTTCACTATTCCAAAGGCACAATGCGCGAGCGCAAAATCCAGACGAAAAGTCAAAAGGAGTTCCATTACAGTTTGTAGAAACATGTCAAACGATATTTACAATCAACCCTTAGGGTCTTTTTATAATAATTCTTCAATAATATTCCAACCGGACAATAGCGTATTCATTACAGAGGAAAAAGAAGGAACGGCACGCCCGCGTGACCGCGCAGTAAACAACTGATTGGCCACAGCCTGGTCCACTTGTTGAAACAGCTCTTATTCGACCTCCTTCCACAATAGAAGCCTCAAACAACTTTCTAAAGACTGTTGACATCTGCTGGAAGCCTTGGGAAGTGCAATCTGGCCCCATAGACACAGCATATTGGATAGGCAATCACTTAAATGAAACTACAAACCTCAGATTTCCCACTTCCTGGTTGGATTTGTCTCAGGTTTTCGCCTGCCATATGAGTTCTGTTATACTCACAGACATCATTCAAACAATTTTCTATCCAATACTACTAATAATATGCATATATTAGCATCTGGGACAGAGTAGCAGGCAGTTTACTCTGGGCACCTTATTCATCCAAGCTACTCAATACTGCCCCCCCTGTCACCAAGAAGTTAACAGTCTGATGGCCTTGAGATAGAAACTATTTTTCAGTCTCTCGGTCCCGGAAGAATCTTGTGACAAGGGGCTTAAACAGAAAGGAGACAACAGATTGGAATGTTCGAGGGGAAAAAAGAGGGCGAAGGAGAAGGATTGATATTCACACCAGGTGAAGTGTAGCCCGCGTTCAACCGGCCGGTTCTTGCAAGTTTCACGGCGCAGCGGTCATCCCGCGATCATCAGTCTGGTAATACGTGGCTCGGTGAGATGTGTGGTAGTGACTGTATTTCCTGCATGTCTCCAGCAGGGGGAGCAGCGGCCTGTGGAGATGAAACACTCTCGCAGTCGCAACCTGGAGGTGGAGACCCTCTCTGAGACGGACACGCTGGTGAGACGCGCTAACAGGCTCGGTGTGCTGTGTAAGAGGTAGCGATCCATTCTGAGCTCAAGCTAATCTGTGCGCGTTCTGTGTGCAGGAGTTGACGGATCAGGAGATGTTTCCGGAGGGCCCCTGTATTACGGTGTCAGGGGCTGAGAAACCCCGTACGCCCCTGAAGAGCAGCAAGAGTGGAGGAGGACAGACCATTCCCTCCCCCAGGTAACTACAAACACACACACACGCGCAGATTCTTGCCATAGTGACTCCAACAAAATGACACATGCCTGATACCAAAACAAACTCCCAGGTGCCTTTGCAGATGTGCATATTTTCCTCAGAAAGGTAGAATTGTTCCAATCATTCATCCCCAGAGGAAAGGGTTTGGGGTCAGTTTGGAGTTTTAACACAAACACGTAATACCCTCCACACTGGTTGAACTGGGGATTGGTCTCCTTTTAAAGGTGTATGTGTGTGTTTCACAGGCTGGATGGCAGGGGCCCCACCCCCAAACAGAAGAGACAGAGCAGTACTCCTATGAAAGAGAGACAGCTGTCTAAACCAATCAGTGAAGGGGGGAGGACCAACAGCTCCGACAGCGAGAGATCCCCCGAATTGGGACACAGCTCACAGGTAACTCATGTGTACACACACACACATGCACACACACACACACACACACACACACACACACTTAAAACTACAAAAGTATTGGGACAGTGATACATTTTGTTGTTGTTTTGGCTCTATACTCCAGCACTTTGGATGATTTTGAAGTTATACAATGACTGAGGTTACAGTACAGACTGACACATTCTTAATCCCTGACTTAGAAATGAAGCACTTTTGTACATTCCCATAAAGCATATTGGGACAGTGACTACAAATTTTTTTGTTTTGTTTGTTTTTTTGGCAGATTATTTTATGCCCCAATGGAAATTAACAGTAAATAATGTATTGTGTCATTTTGGAGTCACTTTTATTGTAAATAAGAATAGAATATGTTTCTAAACACTTCTACATGAATGTGGATGCTACTATGATTACGAATAGTCCTGAATGAGTCGTGAATAATGATGAGTGAGGTAGTTACAGAGGCATAAATATCATAACCCCAAGACAGGCTAACCTCTCACCATTACACACACACACACACACACACACTTTTTTGTTTATAGCAGGGGGTCCTATAGTTCCAGTTGTCACATCTCATCCATCCATGGGTGAGAGGCCAGATGCTGCTGAAAGTGGTGTTAGAGGGCCAGTAGGAAGCACCCCCTCCTTTGGTCAACAAATATATATATATATATTTATATATTTATTTATATATATATTTATATTATATATATATATATATTTATATATATATTTATATATATTTTTTTATATATATATATTATATATATATATATATTTTTTTTATATATATATATATATATATATATATATATATATATATATTTTTATTTTATTTTATTATATATTTTTATATATATTTCGGATGGGAAGTTAAACGGGTGTCCTGACTCTCTGTGGTCACTTATCGTAAGAGTAGAGGGTGTTAACCCCGGTGTCCTGGCTAAATTCCCAAGCTGTCCCTCATACCATCACGACCACCTCATCATCCCCAGTTTACAATTGGCTCATTCATCCCTCCTCCTCTCCCCTGTACCTATTCCCCAGGTCGTCGCTGTAAACGAGAATGTCAACAGTCAACTTACCTGGTTTAAAAAAAAAAACACACAAAAACAAGCTTAAGGAGAGCACAGTATATGCCAAGAAAGAAGCGTCGTCTCTCTCCTTTCCTCTCCTCCCCCTACTCCCTTCTTCTTGTCTAAATAAAGAACATGAATGTACCCATGATGACGAGACTAAGAATGAATGATGTATGTGTTGTTGATGTATGTGTTGTTGATGTATGTGTTGTTGAGTCATCAAAAAAAAAAAAACCTGCTCCACTTTGTGTGTGTGTGTGTGTGTGTGTGTGTGTAGGTTCTGAGGAAGGCGGTGTATGATCAGCTGAACCAGATCCTTCTGTCTGACGCGGCTCTGCCTGAGAGTCTCATCCTGGTCAATGGCACCGACTGGCAGGGCCAGGTAAGAACCGTGTGTTCTAGTGGTGTTAATAACCCATCCGTAACAGCCTGACCATATGTGAAAATCGGAGGCCAGCGTCCGGCCCTGACCAGCTAATATAGAAAATGCGCCGTAGGCTACAGTCCGAGACGACGGAACAGTGGAGGCTGCTGAGGGGAGGACGGCTCATAATAATGGCTGGAACGGAGCGAATGGAATGGCATCAAACACATTGGAAAAACCAGCCATTCCCACAAGCCCGTCTTCCACAATTAAACCTCCTGTGTGGCGGAACGATTTTTCGAGCAGATTCTTTCTTGTCGTTTCTGACATTTTGGTAGGCCATTTTTCTTTTTCTTTTTTTTCGTCAACTTGTCTATAATTGGAAAACATGCAGCTTCTCTTCTTTCATGATATGTTGCCCTAGAAGACTAAATAAACCTTTTGATGACCAGAATAGTGTCATAAATCGATGGAATTGAATGCTTCAATCTACCGTAGTTGACATCGGTTTAAGCTTTCTCTGTGATCTCTCTCCCCTTTTCGGCGGCAAAGACTTTTAGGGACCGGGGAGAAAATGCAGTAACTCAAATAAAACTGGAAAGCTGTTCTGTGCAGTTTGGAAAACGACCCAACTTGTTTCTGTTAAGATTTCAGTTCGGCTTGGATGCATATGTTATGTGGTTGAAATACTATCAGCGTTTATGATGCTGATAAGGATAGTACTTCTACACACGGTATCTAGCTGCGCATTCGCATTCTCTCAATATGCAGAAAGTCCCCGTATTGTGACTATAAGAATTTGTATAGCACGTCACAATCACACACAACGTCACATTGCGATCATCCTCCCTTTTAACACTTCACCAAATCTTTCCCAAACATGACTTTTCTGACCCTCCCTTCTCTTTATTTTCAACTCTCCATTTCGCAGCTTTTCTCTTATTGAATTCAACTTCGACATTGTCCTTTTTTTCCCTCTGCGGATCGGCGCTAACTTTTTTTGCGTTCCCAAAAGCATTTGGCGATTTGCCCGTCTAGGCTATTTGGTGGGTACAGTTAGGCCCTTAGTCACTAATACCAGATAACCTAAAATAATGAAAGAAAAACAAATGTAGCCTATAGATAAAAAAAAATCCATAATCCTTGTGCAATTTCTGTTATTCTTTTCTCTTTATTTAACCCGCCCTTGACCCTAAACTCATCCACCACGTGTGTGTGTGTGTGTTGTGTCAGAACAAACCTGTATGTTGCTGCAGTTCTTTAAGTGTGTGTGTGTGTGTTCCAGTACGTGGGAGAGCAGCTGCAGGTACAGAGGCACCCGGTGGTGTGTACGTGTTCAGGAGCTGAGATCCAGGCGGTGCTGTCTGCTGTCCTCACACGCATCCAGAAGTTGTAAGTCTAACACTTTATATGCATGTGTACGTGCGCACACACACACACACACACACACACACACACACAGAGTTGTGAGTCTGTTGGTCTAACACATTATCTATGCTCTATTAATCTCACTCTATGAAATATTTAGACCGCCAAACTCAGTCTCTCTCAGCTCCTCTCCCTCTCTCTTTATTTTTTATTTTTTAAGTGAAGTATTTCAAATGTCATGGTGTATCCTCGTATGTCACAATGTCACAAGGATAGTCAAATTATATTTATAGCAAAGCTTTTTCATTGTCAAAGTAGGCCTAAAAAAAAAAAATACTCAAGTGGTCGAATGCTAGCATCCATTCGAATACCTGGATATTCGACTAACCCTGCTCATCGCTACTTGGTGGGTTATGTGATTATCTTTACTCCCCCATCTCTCTCTCTCCCTCTCTACTTTCCTCTGTAGTTGTAACTGTAACTCGTCCATGCCCAGGCCGGTCAAGGTGGCAGTGGTGGGTAGTCAGAGCTACCTTGGTGCCGTCCTGCAGTTCTTTGTCACACAGTTGGCAAGCAAGACCTCTGATTGGCTCAACCACCTGAGGTTCCTGGTGGTGCCCCTGGGTGAGACAAACAACATGGGCGCCTTCTGTCCGTATCCATGGTGACGGGCGTAGTGAATGGTTGACAATGGAAAAGAGTTGTTGTTGTCAGGCAGATCACGTACACTAAAAGATAATCTCTCCGTCTTTCTCTCTCTCTCTCTCTCTCGCTCTCTCTCTCTCTCTATGGTCTTATAGGCTCTCATCCTGTTGCTAAGCACCTGGGTGCCATAGACAACCGTTACAGCTCTGCGTTCTTAGACGGGGCGTGGAGAGACATGTTCAGCCGCTCTGAACCCCCACAGACAGGTACACACACACACACACACACACACACACACACACACACACACACACTGGATCTGGATACATAAAGTTAGCACTCAGAGCCTGACCAATGACCTCTAATCTTTGATCTGTGTTCCTGTGCTGCAGACCTGTTGGACGTGGCCGGTAGGATCTCCCAGTACGTCAGTGGCGCTACCGTCACACACCAGCTGCCCATCGCCGAGGCCATGCTTACCTGCAAACACAGGACGTGAGTGGACGCGCTCGCACACACAAACTGTCAGGGTGTAACACATACTTTAACCCGGAGCAATAACTACAGGATGGTATTCAATTTAAAAACCCATGTAACTGGTCATAACTATTTGTCTCTGTTCAGGCACGATGAAGATTCCTACCAGAAGTTCATTCCTTTTATTGGGGTACGTATATAGTAAGCCAGGTCTCTCTGTAGACTCTTCCATAGATCTACTGTTGAAAATCTGTATATAGCCCATCCTTCTACCTCATCCCCATACTGTATTTATTTATTTTGCTCCTTTTGCACCACAGTATCTCTACTTGCACATCCATCTTTTGCACATCTACCATTCCAGTGTTTAATTGCCATATTATAATTACTTCGCAACCATGGCCTATTTATTGCCTAATAACTCCCTTATTTGACCTAATTTGCACTCACTGTATATAGACTTTTTTCTTTTTTTTTCTACTGTATTATTGACTGCGTGTTTTGTTAATTCCACGTGTAACTCTGTGTTGTTGTATGTGTCGAACTGCTATGCTTTATCTTGGCCAGGTCGCAGTTGCAAATGAGAACTTGTTCTCAACTAGCTTACCTGGTTAAATAAAGGTGAAATAAAATTAAAAATGGAGATCTAGTTTGGATAGTAACTCTTCAGCTGATTTAGGGTGTTTGGAATATGAGGTATTTGTCCTGATGTTGTAGTAACAGGATGTTGTCATGTGTTCCAGTTGGTCAAGGTTGGTCTGATTGAGCCAGACACTTCCTCTACAGGTAGGTTGGTTTAAAAACCAAGGAAGAAGTACACTCTCTTACTGCTATATTTCCATCATCCAGGCCTATTTACTTGATAATATTACAAATAATGACATTAATCTCACCTCCATCCCTTGCCCCTGCGGTCGCCTAGGAGACACAGAAGAGGGCGTGGCAGGGAGCTTGGCTGTTCCCTCTACGTCCCCTCCCTCCCACGGCTCTCCCACCGGGCTGATCAAAGAGGCTGCCACTCCCCCCTCCTCTCCGTCTATGAGCAGTGTTCTCGCAGTACAGGGGTAAGTCTGCACCCAACCCCCCCCTAGCTTGGGGTATAGTCTTTTGTGCTGTTATTTCTTATTATAAGGTGCTGGGATATTCCAGTTCTCAGGAGCTGCTACGTTTCCTCTCTTTCTGAGTAATCATGAGTGGATCAATTAAGTGCCAGAGAGTGTCTGCGTACCTTTTCATGTCTAAATCAGTCCCTGAATGGAACGAGAACCAATAAGCCGACGCACTGTGTCCCCCTTGATCTGACAGAGTTGCCTGCCGCTGTTTGAGTGAAAGAAAGGAAAGGGGAAAAGAGAGGGAGGAAGGGGGGAATATTACCAGCACACTGCTTCTCCTCAGGTCAGCCATCTCGGGTTCATTATGTCCCCTTCATGTCTGCCCTGGTGAAACTCTAGAGCAGTGATCCTCTCTGACCGTCTAAAAATAACCACAGATGCATCAGCAGCTTTCTAGCGTTATAGCCCATCATTGTTTTGGGGTTTGGTGCTGTAACAGACTCTCTTGTCCTCTCTATAGCCAGGGTCAGGGTTGATACAGCGCATGAAATGCCGGCCCCTGAATCCATAACCCTCTCTGTCGCTGAATACATCCTCCCTACACCTCACAAATGAACACAGCTTTTTATACTTTTTTAGCACAGTACCTCCATAACGTTCTCTTTCCTGTATTGTATCCTAACCTGTCCTCGTGACCCTCCTCTTCCTGTCCCAGGAGCCCCAGTATGTCCCAAGGTGTGGACGCCATTGGGTTGCAGGTGGACTACTGGCTGGCGTCGCTGGCGGAGAAACGCCGAGAGGGCGAACGGCGCGACACAGGCTGTAAGAACACTCTGAAGAGTGCCTTCAGATCCCTGCAGGTCAGCAGGCTACCAGGAGGGGGCAGCAGTGAGACACAGGCCCAGGTCAGCACCATGGCCATGACCGTGGTCACCAAGGAAAAGAACAAGAAGGGTAAAGAGTTTTAGAATAACACTTTTCTATGGCACAATCAAAGTAATTCAGTGTTTTTAAAAAACAAACAAACACAGTTTTTAATGCTGAATGATCAGTGGAATAGATGCATTCCATCTAGTTGGGATGTTCTTCAGTCATTCTTCCTACAGTATGTGATGCGACTGTTAGTCTTCCTGGTTGTATAGTTATAGAAATCCTATTGCATTTATAATGAAGGTTGACTTTCTCTGTGTCTGTAGTTCCCACCATATTCCTGGGTAAGAAGCCGAAGGAGAAGGATGTCGACTCTAAGAGCCAGGTCATTGAGGGTATCAGCAGACTCATCTGTTCTGCCAAGCAGCATCAAACCATCCTGAAAGGTACAGGAACATGAGACGAGGAGGGAGGGCGGGCGGGGAAGAGGTATGACCAGTGAAATTGGAGAGAAGGCTCTGAGAAGAGGGAGGGAGGGGGAGAGAGAGGTGAAATTATAGTGCTTCTCTAGATGCACAATCTTTAGAAAGAGTCGACCCATCAGTAAAGATGAGGTGTAAGAGAAGGCAGGGGAAGGTGAAATGATTTATTGGGGATATTGGAGGAAAGAGAAAATGAAGGAAGGGTTGTGTTAACGGACCTCTGACTGTGCCCGAAATAGCACCCTATTCCTAACACTGGGCCAATAGGGCTCTGGTCAAAAATGGTGCACTACTGTATATAGGGAATAGTGAGCCATTTGAAACGCAGCCTAAAGGTGCCTGCACACTAGGTTCAAACGTCTGTGCCCCTTAAAAGACCTTTGCTTGAAAAACTAGATAAAAACTGCAATTTTACTGTTTGTCCCTCTTGAGACGCCGTATCAACATTGTAGCCTGTATGCACTTCCTCAAAGTAGTCAGAATTATTCAAAGATGAATCAAGAAATCTGTATTTCATTTGGACATTTTTTGCTGAGGGAAGTCTTTGTCTCGCAATTTTACGTCTAAGATGTTTGGTGCAGTATTTCTCAAGTGAAAAAATATGCATGAAAACTCGTTGTCTCTCGTTGAATGACAACAAACACTTAATTGAAGAATCCTGTCCATAGTTCCCACTCCTACTAGGTGTAGTACTGTTGACCAATCACAGACGAAGGGGCGTAGACTTATGCTACCGAACTACAACTTGCCTCAAGAAAAAAAATGTAATATCCGCAAATGTTCTCAAATGCGCGAACTGTTTCTACTGGGAAGCGTGCGACAGGCTTAAGTGTTCCCTGTCTGAACAATAGTCATACTTAACCAGTATCTATGTGTCTCCTGTGTGTGTCTCAGTGTCCATAGACGGAGTGGAGTGGAATGACGTCAAGTTCTTCCAGCTGGCTGCCCAGTGGCCCACCCATGTCAAGTATCTCCCTGTTGGACTGTTTGGTTACAACAAACCCCCCTCCTAGGGTCCACCCTGTACCCCTCGCCCAATCCCGTCCCACCTACGCACACAGACCCCCGCCTCTCGGAACGCCGTGGCGACTAATATCGGTCAATTACGATGAAGGGTTGAGGGGCCGAATGTATTTGCTATGTTTTGTCTTATTTCTCTATAGTAGGGAGAGAGAGATGGGTCGGATATGGGGTGCAACGCTACTAGTCACTTTAATGAATTGAAATGCCCCTCTCTCTGTCTAGCGTGTGTGTATGAGGGGCCCACAGCACAAGATAACGGACTGCCGTTCAACTAATCCTAACGATGAGATGCACCCGCATGAATAACTCCCATGACGAGCCCTGACCCTTGACCCCTGACATCTGACCCTTTAACCTTTTAACCCTGACCAGGTAGTTCTCTTATCACCTTGAACCTGCCCGGTGTCATCAAAGGCCAACCTGCATGCTGTACTACTACACCACCACGTGCCAGGACATGTTATAACAGTAATGCCACGGTTATTATGGGGTATGGAGGGGAACTTGGGATCCAAACATACTGTACATGTGCATGAAATGGAATGAACAACAGACGACACCTACAGTAGCAATGCTTTTTCTGCTCCCTAATTACATGAAAATCCTTTTTTTCTCTCACAAATGATGTACAGTAAGTTGACATGTTATGCATACGACGAGCAGAAAATATAAGAGAAGGCTCTGGGTTTTTTTGTAACAACATTTGAACTCTGTGTATACAGCGAGGGTGCCGACTTAAGAGCTCACTGTTTGCCCCAACTTTACTGAGAAGAGGCAACATTTCTGCTGTCTGTAAGGCTTGTCCCTTTATCAACCTCAGTTGTTGTTGTCAGCGTTGCTCTCTTGATCCACCCTCCACTGTATAGTCCTCCTTCCGCTTGTGGACGTACAGTATATCACCTGTGTGGGGCTGTTGCATGCTGGGATTTGTAGGCTGAGGCTCGTGCTGAGGTTAAATTGGGGGACAGGAGCTGTGACCGTCATCTTCATTTTTTGCGATGCACTTCTAGTAACTATAGTAGCTAGGTATCTTACTCCAAAGCACAATGTCGCACGCTACTAGTGACTTTTTATCCCTGTCTTTACCTGTCAAGGATTGTAAAATTCCGGTAACTTTCCCAAAATTACCAAGTTTTCCAGAAATCCTAGTTGGAAGGTTTCTGGAATTAGGAGGGAATAAGTAGTAAATCCGGAATCTCCCAACCTGGATTTCTGGAAAACATGCATTTTCCAGCCCTGCCTGTGATAGACGGGCAGCGTTCACGCCACTGAAATGGTGGTGTGTTGTGTCTAGGGTGTTGTGAGGTGGCCAGTGACAGGTGTGTTGTTATGTAATGTGGTAAAATGAAAAACAATATTGAAATATCTATGAAACCAATTTTATAAGTAACCCACGCGACACAGTATGATTGTTTTTGTGTGTGGCCACGTGTTTGTGTCGAGATGTGGTCAATATCGCTTTATGAGTTCTGTAGGCTGCGGTATCAGCGGCCAGACGTTTGCCTTGTAGACTGACACAAAGATAGGTGACACCAAATTACCTTTTTTAAGAGCTACTAACGGCTCTGGTGCTTTTTAAGAAGAAACTGCAGACAAATCATTTGTATCCAAAGAATTTGACTGAAATAATTGATTTTCAATTTAGTAGCAAAGTCTATGGTCTAATAATGTACCTGCAAAGTACATTCAAATTAGTATATTTTGAATGAAATGGCAATGTGTTGTAAGCAAAACACTAGTTCTCTTGCTGTCTAAAATGAAAGCTAACGAGTGTTGAGTAGCTTAGCCTTGTGTCACCTACAAAGTAACCTTCCCCATCTGTGCGGAGTGAAGAATTGTGACAAATGTCAAGTATTACAATGCCAACGTCTCGATTTTTGCTGTTATTATTATGATTTTCGGGGTAACTTAGAGGTAGGTTTTTCAGCTTAGGTGTAACAGTGTTAAAAATTGTGACGTCAACACCTTGTGTAACTCAAATCTGGCCCTGTTGTCTTTTTTGGGGGGCTCGTACAAAGGAAAGTTTTTGCACCAAGGGCTTCAAACTGATTGAGAGCATAAGTACACAGCTATGCATGTTCCACAAATCAGTCTGAATGATAGTATGTACAGATCTCAGACAACAAGGATGTATTTCCAAAAATCATTAGAGGTATCATCTGAACTTAATTTGAATGTGCAGATAATATTCATTGTTAGTTTCTATTATCTCTTCTCAGTCTTGTCGACAAAAGCTTTATCGTTGAGTAAACATACATTTTAGAAGTTTTAACACCATTTTACCAGTCCAGAATAGGGTTGCAAAGGGAGGATATATTACTGGAAACTTTCTAAGTTTGCCAGTAAACTACCACCATTTTTGTAACTTTCAAGGATTTTATGTAATTTATCACATCTATTGGCCATTTTGGGTACTTCAGATTATCACAGATGTCTTTCATTATCTGTGGCCTAATCACCTATATAAAATATAATATAATCAAATAAGATTTTAAAATGTAAAAAATGCAATGACAAAGCTGTAAAACATTCCTAAGTATTAATAATCAACTTAGTGAATACCATTGGTCATTAATATGAGGGTTTCAGCATGACATGTCAACCATAAAAATTTTTTTACACACTTATTTATTTTACTATGTCAATATGCCTTTGTTGTAAATGTGATGGCAGTTGTGAAAAAAGTCAATAGTTGGAAGAGTTGCAGAGTTAATTAAGAATAATGCCATTGTTGATTAGATGCTTTTTTAAAATTAATTTGGCTATTTTCTCTTGATCAGAGGGTGTATCCACTAGGAACTAATGGATATTATGGACACAGATATGACAAATTAATACTATACATGATTTAAAAAAAATTTTTTTTTAAACATTTACTCAAGTTTAAATGACCAAAGTTACCATCGAATGCTATAGATTCCGGCAACTTTTGTAAATTACTGGTAGCTTTACCCTAGTCCATAACCACCTGTTATTTCACTAGAACATTTTTGTTTTATTATAGAAGAAAACACACCATAATAATCTCTCTCAACTCCATAGTCAGTTGACCTTGTAACCTCTGTGAGCTTGAATACTTTGTGCAACTTCCCTGTAAGTATCAAAGAGAGATACGGCAAAGGCAGTGGTCCTCTTGAAATCAGACCATTTTAAACCCTGCTTCTCATAGCAAGTGTCACTGCCCACCAGTCAAGGGCTAGACCCAGACCAATGCCTTCATGTGGACTTGGACTCTTAATGCATATTTTAACTGAGACTGTATCCTACTGTATGAATGTTATGTACAACAGGGTTTTCTCTATGGGAGAGACGTTTTTGCTTGAGGATAGTGAACCCTACCTGTAGCTACGCTACTCCCTAAACCACAGATCTAGGATCCGATTACAATTACCCCCTAGTTCTAACCATAACCATTAGGGGGATTAAAAGATATCGGACCCCGTGTCAGTGGTTAGGGGAGACTTCTACCGTCTCTGAGCAGAACAAAGAGGTCCAATTTCTCTATGCCTTGCAGCGTGTTATTAGCGTAATAAGGAGTGTAAGATATATGATAGGGGGGATCATAAGCATTCACTGAATGGGACAAAGAAATCACTGCCAAGATGTCAAATGTTACATGGATATAACACCAAGCTGAAGCGGGGGTGATGTAGATATAGGTGTTAAATGTTTTTGGTGAGAACTTTGTTCCAAAGTAATAATTTTAATGTTGGAAACATTATTTTTTCCACTATACATTCCAATGTTTACTCCTCTCTCTCCTCTCCCCCTGTTTCCAGTTCAGTCCCTTCTGTCACCTGTTGTACCATTAACATTTTTGTTGTTTTTCCTACCTTCTCTAGGCCTATTTGTCCTGTGTGGCTGTCTCTCAAACTTGTACCTGTGTCTCTACCTGTATTGACCTGTAGTTACTCTTATGTCCATGACTCACATATAGGGACAGCGGTTTTTGCTGACCATGTGACCCGACCAGGAACAATCCTGGGCCTTAGTTATAGTCTTGAGTACAGGGCTCAGACTGTCTCCCGAAACGGGTCATATGGTCCTGAAACACTTCTGTCCTGGAGGGGAAGAACAATATGATCTATTAATATGAATAAATCAATTTAGCGGATCAATACTGTCCTTCCTCTCTGCTATCATCACAATGTGTTTCAGAACAAATGGAGTGAGAGATCTAGAACAAACCATAAGCTATCTAGAGTCTCTGGCAGGATTCCACAAGCTTTGCTTCTAATAAAGCCCATTTTGAAAGGATACCTGCTTGTAACATAGCACCCTATCACAGAAGAGAATCTGTTTTTGCATAACACTGCTTAGACTACACTTATGCTTGGTTGTAGTTTGAGGGGAGGATTCTAACACTTGTGCATTTGGAGAGTAATTTTGCACATGCCATTGTTTCTTCAGCAGCTTTTTTGCCTTTTGTCTATAAACAGTAATAATGCTTGTACATATCACAACAGTACTTCTGTATTGTATCTTAGTCCTTGTTTTTTTATTTGAAATGTTTTGTAGTACTTTTTCATGATTATGTTGTCAATTAAACTGATGTGGGATGGAAAAGTGGAACTGTTTGTTTTTCTTTATTTTGTAAATACTCCTCTGAGTTGTGTGTGCGTTCTGGTGCTTTTTCAGTTATTCATTTGAATGGAATCTAGGAATTAATGTAGTTTATTAAAGTTAAAATTAAGTTTATTTGGGCTTCTCTAGACGAGTTATTATAATACACAGGTCTACATTAGAATGAAGAAAAAAAACTTATTGTAAATGCTATGGTGATTAGCCACAGGAAATATCCACAAGCCTACAAATAAATGTTAATTGCGCATCACCCTTTATTTTGATCTCTCCCACAGGGGTAGCGGTGAAGTCGTATCGCCCGGACTGGGCTTGAGGATTGTGGGAGAATATGAACAGCAGCCATTTTCGGGTCGCGACTGTCATTCTTCGTACACGCTTCTCAGACTGAGAACGCAGCGGGTCCCGCACTCTCTCCCGAAACAACTTCCCGAGGTAGGATCGGACGATGTCGTCTCACTTTGCGAACAGCCTTCCTGTATTTTGATCCCAACTCCCGTTGAAACCAACCGTCGCAAGACAAGAGAACATTTTGACGAGGCTAATTCGTGCCCGGATCGAATTCATTAGGTAATCAGCAATGCTAACATAATTGGTAACAATGTATTGCTTGGAACTCGCAAGCTTTTAGGCGCCAGCGACAATCGGATTTATTAAGCAAAGTGGTGTTCCGTGGGCTATTTTTTTTTTTTTTTTACAGATAGTTCAGAAGGCTGAATAACGCGTCACCCGGATCTTACCCGTGGGGCAACAGCAGGGGAAAGCAGGTAAATAACGTTGTTTATCGTGATGTACAGTCTATTACTTTCCCCGCATCGACCTGGTACATTTGACAGTTTTATGGTTTTAGAGATACATGGTGATATAGCCCACCGTAGGCATAGTTTTTTTTTGGATAAGTGTAGGGTTATATTATCCCCAGCCTTGATGTTATTGATGTGGACGAGCGTAGCTAGCCACCTGACAACAAGTGATGGAAGCCGAGCATCACAACAGTAGGTCGAGGTAGCCAGGAGCAGCGCACTTGTCTTTGGGGAAAATAGAACCGTTTCGATGAAGGTAACGTATGGCCGACACGAGGTCTTTTGAGTGTTTTTTTTTTAATATATATATTTTTTTTACGTGTATGAGTTATATTGGAATATATTTTTGAGTCTAACAAAGACCGAGGAACTATTGAATCGTAGGCTACGCGGACGTATCAACGCCTCCCCATGCTAGGCTGGTGAAATGTATCTACCGATGTTGCCAATCGAGCTCGTCTTGGTTCTTTACATTGTTTTTGACGAGCCGTCGCTTATTGTAAGTGCCGAGGAAATTGTTATTCTTAGTCGTATAGAGACAGACTTAGACCTCACGACCGCATCCGCGCAGAAAGACTTTACAGCAGCATATTTCTGGCTGGGCCTCGCTCAAACCTGCCAATGTTTACAATAATGTTGTAGTGCTTTGTAGGACATGATCCTACGTGTGAGTGTGACAGTTATACATACTATAGTATATATGATATATCTTACAATACATTTAGTCTGAGAGACTTATTGTATTATATTTGTGTGTAACGCTCTCTATCCATCACCTTCATTGATTCTCCCCCATTTCTTGTCATTCTGTGAGGGGGTGGAGAATCCTGGAGTGTGTCGGCCCATATTTTACTACATAACACTAATTGACAGTTTAATGGATCGATGATAACACCTGCACATTGCCAAACGTCCCGTACAGCTCGTGAGAGATTTGTTAGCTGTGCCTGCGGAAACAAGGATGATAGATTACGGGATCGCTCATATTGCTGCATTGCGGTCAATGGATGGGATGGGGTGGGCGGAGTGGTGTTGGTGGGGGCCTCCTGGCCGCGGCGAGAACAGAACAGGTGCTCGTCCAAAGCGGAACAGCGCAGTGGAGAAGTTGCGCATTTCTGATCACTCCACCTGCAACGACCAGCTTGTTTACATTAGTAATGATTCTATTTAGTCAGTTCTCTTCTCCCGGGAGATAGAACAACTGATTAAGGCAGTGCCTCTCAAAATATGTATAGAGTAGGTTTGGAACCGAAACGCTTACAGTTCCTTACTTAATTTTCTCAAGATCAAAAGATTAGAGTCCAATTGGAGTAGAAACAGGGTCCAGAGAAATGAACTGTGCCTTGGTTGGTTTTTGGTAACAGACTGAACAGTTGTGTGAATAACATTTTCTTGATTTGGCATAATTTATTTGGAGGGATTTTTTCCTTTTATGCTCAGCCTTGCATATATGTCATACTTGTAATAATCTCATCAGACATGAATTCTTGCTGTGTGTTGTAGTTTATCTCTATATACTGTATACAGTACCTTTGGAAACTATTCAGGCCCCTTGACTTTTTCCACATTTTGTTAGGTTACAGCATTATTTTCAAATGGATTAAATCTCCCCCACAATCAATCTACACACTACCCCATAATGACAAAGCAAAAACTTATTTTTTTTAACATTTACTTTACTCAGTACTTAGTACTTTGTTGAAGCACCTTTGGCAGGGATTGCAGCCTCGAGTCTTCTTTGGTATGACGCTAGAAGCTATGCACACTGATATTTGAGGACTTTCTCCCATTTTTTTCTGCAAATCCTCAAGCTCTGTCAGGTTGGATGGGGAGTGTTGCTGCACAGCTATTTTCAGGTCTCTCCAGCGATGTTCAATCGGGTTCATGTCCATGCTCTGGCTGGGCCACTCAAGGACATTCAGAGACTTGTTCCAAAGCCACTCCTGTGTTGTGTTTTGGCTGTGAGCTTAGGGTCGTTGTCCTGTTGGAAGGTGAACCTTCGCCCCCAGTGTCGGGTCCTGAGCTCTCTGGAGCTGGATTTCACGAAGGACATCTCTGTACTTTGCTCTGTTCACCGTTGCCTCGATCCTGACCAGTCTACAAGTCCCTGCCGCTGAAAAACATTGCCACAGCATGATGCTGCCACAACCGTTTTTCAATGTAAGGATGGTGCCAGGTTTCCTCCAGACTTGTTTGTCACGGTCTGAGAGTATTTTTAGGTGCCTTTTGCCAAGCGGGCTGTCATGTTCCTTTTACTGTGGAGTGACTTCTGCCTGGCCACTCTAACTTAAAGGCCTGATTTGGTGGAGTGCTCCCGAGATAGTTGTCCTTCTGGAAGGTTCTCCCATCTCCACAGAGGAACCCTGATGGTCACTCGAGCTCTGTTGAGAGCTCCTAGAGCTGGCCGCCCGGGCAAACTGAGCAATCGGAGAAGGGCCTTGGTCAGGGAGGTAACCAAGAACCTGATGGTCACTCAAGAGCTCTGTCAGTGACCATCAGGTTCTTGGTTACCTCCCTGACCAAGGCCCTTCTCCGATTGCTCAGTTTGCCCGGGTGGCCAGCTCTAGGAAGAGTCTTGGTTGTTCCAATCTTCTTCCATTTAAGAATGATGGAGGCCACTGTGTTCTTGGGAACCTTCAATGCTTTTTTTGGTACTTTTCCCCAGATCTGTGCCTTGACACAATCCTGTCTCGGAGCTCTACAGACAATTCCTTCGACCTCATGGCTTAGTTTTTACTCAGACATGCACTGTCAACTGTGGGATCTTATGTAGACAGGTGTATGCCTTTCCAAATCATGTCCAATCAATTGAATTTACCACAGGTGAACTCCAATCAAGTTGTAGAAACATCTCAAGGATGATCAATGGAAACAGGATGCATCAGTCAAAAGTTTGGACACCTACTTACTCCCCAAATATATATTTTTTTACTATTTTCTAATTTGTAGAATAATAGTAAAGACATCAAAACTATGAAATAAATAACACATTGAACTGTAGTAACTCAAAAAGTGTTAAACAAATCAAAATATATTTGAGATTCTTCAACGTAGACACCCTTTGCCTTGACAGCTTTGCACACGCTTGGCATTCTCTGAACCAGCTTCATGGGGTAGTCATCTGGAATGCATTTCAATTAACAGGTGTACCTTGTTAAAAGTACATTTGTGAAATTTCTTTCCTTAATACGTTTGATCCAATCTGTTGTGTAGTGACAAGGTAGGGTTGGCATACAGAAGATAGCCCTATTTGGTAAAAGACCAAGTCCATATTATGGCAAGAACAGCTCAAATAATCAAAGAGAAACAACAGTCCGTCATTACTTTAAGACATGAAGGTAAGTCAATCTGGAAAATTTCAAGAATTGTGAAAGTAAAAGCCATCAAGATCTATAATGAAACTGGCTCTCATGAGGACCGCCACAGGAAAGGAAGACCCAGAGTTTCCTTTGCTGCAGAGGATAAGTTCATTAGAGTTACCAGCCTCAGAAATTGCAGCCCAAATAAATGGTTCAGAGTTCAAGTAACAGACACATCTCAACATCAATTGTTTAGAGGAGACTGTGTGAATCAGGCCTTCATGGTCGAATTGGTGAAGAAACCACTTCTAAAGGACACCAATAAGAAGAAGAGACTTGTTTGGGCCAAGCAACACGAGCAATGGACATTAGACCGATGGAAATCTGTCCTTCGGTCTGATGAGTCCAAATTTGAGGTTGTTGGTTCCAACCGCAGTGTCTTTGTGAGATGCAGAGTAGGTGAGCAGATCATCTTTGCATGTGTGGTTCCCACTGTGAAGCATGGAGGAGGTGTGATGATGTGGGGGTGCTTTGTTAGTGACACTTTAAAATTCAAGGCACACTTTACCAGCATGGCTACCACAGAATTTTGCAGCAATACACCATCCCATCTGGTATGCACTTAGTGGGACTCATTTGTTTTACAACAGGACAATGACCCAACACAACTTCAGGCTGTGTAAGGGCTATTTGACCAAGAAGGAGAGTGATGGAGTGCTACATCAGATGACTTGGCCTCCACAATCACCCAACGTCAACCCAATTGGGATGAGTTGGACAGCAGAGTGAAGGAAAAGCAGCCAACTAGTGCTCAGAATGTGTGATCTCCTTCAAGACTGTTGGAAAAGCATTCCAGGTGAAGCTAGTTGAGAGAATGCCAAGCATGTGCAAAGCTGTCAAGGCAAAGGGTGGCTACTTTGAATAATCTCAAATATTAAATATATTTTGATTTAACACTTTTTGGTTACTGCATGATTCCATATGTGTTATTTCATAGATTTGATGTCTTCACTATTCTTTTACAATGTAGAAAATATTCGAAATAAAGGAAAACCCATGAATGAGTTGGTTTGTCCAAACTTGGACTAGTACTGTATGTAAATAGGCTATTTCTGTTTAATAAAGTAGCAAACATTTCTAAACCTGTTTTCGCTTTGTCATTATGGGGTATTGTGTGTGAAATGCTTAAGTTTTTTTGGTATAATACATTTTAAAATAAGGCTGTAACGTAACAAAATGTGGGAAAAGTCAATGGATCTGAATACACGGCTCTTCCTCAAACTAGCTTCAATTCCAAGCTCTCTGTACAAGACTAGGAGTATGGTAACATGAGACCAGTCCCTATCTAACCCCTCTCCCCCTTCCTACAGTGTGTGTGAACCCGGGTTATCTCCACCATGGTGTACCCACGTAGCGAGGAGGCCCTGGAGCGCCTGACCCAGGATGAGATAGTGCTCAACACCAAAGCTGTGATGCAGGGCCTGGAGACCCTCCGTGGGGAGCATGCCCAGCTCCTCACCTCCCTGCTGGACTGCACACAGCCACCTGCTGCCCAGGAGAAGTCAGGCCTGCTGCGTAAGAGCCTTGAGGCCATCGAACTGGGCCTGGGAGAGGCACAGGTAGGAACGAGATGAGGGATGTGGAGGGAAGAGGGTGAGTGCTAGCGAGGCAGAAGAGAAGTGGAAGATGAAAGAGGAAGGGCACAGGGGAGTGAAAGAGACAGGGGGTGGGTAAGTGGAAGAGGCTCAGCCTTGAGAGGTAAGGGAGGATAATGAAATGATGGGAGAGTAGAGGTGAATGGAGAGGGGGAGGATGCGGGTGCTCGATGTGGGTTATTGCTAGTTCATACGCTGTGACTAAGACTTGAAGGAGAGGATGAATTTAGATGCATGCCTCATAGAGCGTGAGGAGGGTGATTCATCAAGAGGATATGAGAGTTGTTCCTGTAGGAAGGCAGCGGTGGGAATCTGGGTTGGGTACAGATGGTCTTTTATGCCGTTCATGTTATATCAGAAGGTCCCTAAAGACAACTCCCCACCCTCTTTTGAATAGACCAGACTATAATAGAAGGATATTGTCCTCCAAGAAGGAAATTCTTTGCACTTGTTTTGGAGCCGGTGACAACAGTCACGCACACCGTACAAATCCCAGGTAAATATTCTACAATGCTCCTCACTTCTTCCTAGCCTGGTAGTCCCCGCTAACATACAATGTGGTCTGGCCCCCAAGCTAGCCGCTTCCCCTTTTTTGTTTTAGTTTCATTCCTGCAGCGTTCCTTGTTTTATTTGAACCACCTCATCCCTCTCTCATTTCCCTCTCTTGCCATGTTGTCATTGAAAATAAGATCTGGTTCTAACCCCACCCCCCTCCCCCCCTTGTCCAGGTGATCATTGCCCTGTCGGGCCACCTGAGTGCGGTGGAGTCTGAGAAGCAGAAGCTAAGAGCCCAGGTCAGACGACTGTGTCAGGAGAACCAGTGGCTACGAGACGAACTGGCAGGAACACAGGTAGACATACTACAGCCAAATCCACCTTACGTGTATGTACAGCGTAGGACACGGCATCATTCACTCCAATATCAAAGTCTTTGTTTTCAGACCTCGGTGGTGAAATGTTCTGGGGATGTGGGATGAGTCCACATCCCAACGTACACAACAGACTGTGTGGAGTGTGGACTCATCTCATTGTTACTTTTTGGGGGCGGTCAACATTTGGCTAACATTTGAGGGATTTTGGAGTATACGATCAATTTGATCCTTTCCAAAGCGAGACGTTTCCAAAGTGTCCCCTCCCTCCCACTCACCTCCCCCCAGAGCAAGCTGCAGTGTAGTGAACAGAGTGTTGCCCAGCTGGAGGAGGAGAAGAAACACCTGGAGTTCATGAACAAGATCAAGAAGTTTGACGATGACGTGTCTCCGTCTGAGGAGAAGGCTGCAGGCGAGACGTCCAAAGACAGCCTCGACGACCTGTTCCCCAACGACGACGACCAAGGACAAGGTAGGGTGTTTGATTGGCCCGAGGAGAATCCCATTGCGGGGACAAGGTAGACATGGGGTTAGATGGTAATGTTGAAGACGATGGCTGTTAGATATGGTTGGGGTTACAGAAGGGTTAGACTCATGATACTTGATTTATTGATTTGGCATTTTGGTTACTGACACTGCCACCTCTTAAAACGTGAAATAAATGACATGTCGTCATCTCCAGATATTCCTTTGCGAAATAAGCATCGTCTCTTAACATGCTACAGTTGTACCTCAGCGCGAGCATGCCATTCTGTGCCAAGAATGAAAGCCCTTTTTTGATTTGGAAACCCTGTTCTGTCCGAACAAAGTATTCAAGAGTGAATCACTTTTAACCCCCTCCGCATCCCCAGCCCAGCCCAGCGGAGAGGCTGCGGCTCAGCAGGGTGGCTACGAGATCCCGGCCCGCCTGAGGACTCTTCATAACCTGGTGATCCAGTACGCCTCCCAGGGGAGGTACGAGGTGGCCGTGCCCCTCTGCAAACAGGCCTTGGAGGACCTGGAGAAGACCTCTGGACACGACCACCCCGACGTAGCCACCATGCTCAACATCTTGGCCCTCGTCTACAGGTGCGAGGGGAAGGAAGGGAGAAATGAGAGTGAGTGAGGGAGATGGATGGAGTGCGGGACGGGTGGGATATGCTCGTGGGAGATGGATGGTATCGAGGGACGGCTGGATGTGCTCATAGAAAAAGATGATTGGGTGCGGAGAGGATGTGTGGATAGCCGGGTAGAAGAATGAATTGAGACTTACTGCTTAATTACGGTGCTTCTGCAAATCTTCTTACCTGGAATTATATTTGTGTTCCAGGGACCAGAACAAGTACAAAGAGGCAGCCCACCTGCTGAACGATGCCCTGGCCATCAGAGAGAAGACTCTGGGGAAGGACCACCCTGCGGTGGCTGCCACTCTCAACAACCTGGCCGTGCTCTACGGGAAGAGGGGCAAGTATAAGGAGGCTGAGCCCCTCTGCAAGAGAGCCCTGGAGATCAGAGAGAAGGTACACAAAATAACACTAATGATTTTAATTGCATTTATGACTCAACATGTGTAGTGCCCAGAGAGAACTCTCATCTCCTTTCATTGTAGCTAAAGTAAGTCTTGATGTGCGTCTCTGTGCCTGTGGTGTTCAGGTCCTGGGCAAGTACCACCCTGACGTGGCCAAGCAGCTGAACAACCTGGCCCTGCTGTGTCAGAACCAGGGAAAGTACGAGGAGGTGGAGTATTACTACAGACGAGCCCTGGAGATCTACCAGTCCAAACTAGGAGCTGATGACCCCAACGTAGCCAAGACCAAGAACAACCTGGTGAGGGGGAGGAATATGGAAGGGGGAGGAATATGGAAGGGGGAAGGGGGAGGAATATGGAGGGGGAAGCAGGGAGAAAGAGAGAGAATATTCTGGAATACCTCAGATGATCATTTAGCCAAATTTCCAGTATAGGGTAGTACAAAGTAATGCAGTCTAATCTTTAAAAATTACCCTGTTTTGGGAAATTTAAAACAGTTTTGTTATAGATGTACGTGCTTTTATGTGTTGATGTGAAATGTTTGTCATTAAACCTGTGTACATTTCATCTTATCTCTTTAGGCTACATGCTACCTCAAACAGGGGAAGTTCAAGGATGCTGAGTCTCTGTACAAAGAGATCCTGACCCGAGCACACGAGAAGGAGTTTGGCTCAGTCAACAGTGAGTCTCCTACAATCACATTGACGGGACTAGGCCTGCATCCCAAAATGGCACCCTATTCCCTGTAGTGCACTTCTATTGACCAGAGCCCTTTGGGAATAGGGTGCCATTTGGGACACTGCCTGGTTCTACATTTACCACCACGCTAGACCTAACGACTCTATGAAGTCTTCATTCTGGCCACGACTTCCCAGTAAACCCTGTGGTTATTGGCTGGCCGTGCGCGGCCGTGTCCTGACCGGTCGGATCAGGGCTAATCTGTCGTGCTTGGAGCGGCTTAATTCACCACTGTGTCCAGATCACTGCCCTTAAGCCAATCAAACACTGACATACTCAGAACAGCACAGTAGAGGGCGGCTTTGGCGTTGGTTAGCTAGCATGGCACAGACCAGCATAACCCACTTTATATCCCCCCCCCCACACACAAGTTAAGTGTGTTGATTTTATGGTTTAATTAGTGAAATGAGCACACACTGACGGGTAAATGCATGGAGATATATACCTATACCTTCTGTTCCTATATACCTATACCTTCTGTACCTCCCCCTATACCTTCTGTTCTCTTTCAGATGACAACAAACCTATCTGGATGCATGCGGAGGAGAGAGAGGAGAGCAAGGTACTTTACAGTATGGACCTGTTGTATGGTGTGCTGAACCACGGTCCTGTTACTGGATGACACTGTCTGGCTATTAACTCTGATGGATAGGTGGACCTGATAGAACTGAGAGGGAGAGCGTTAATATGATAACGGATAACGGAGGCTTTGTAATAAGGTCCGTGATTTGTCTCTGCTGCTGCTGCTTATAGTCCAGTAGCCAAGCCTAATGTTTTATGGCAACTGTGGACTTTGTGGTAAAGGCACTAAATTACACACACAGCTAGGATGAGTCCTTAGGTGTTTTTAGCTATAGTGCCATCGCATTTGTGTTGTTTTTGTCGTCACAAAGGCATTTGGTTAAAATGGGTTTACCTTGTCTCCCTTGCTGGACATAATGCATTACTATGGGATTTTGCCTAGAGAGATGTGTGCAGTGGAGGTTTGGTGACACGTTTCTTGAAATTGACATAGTATGTTATATCATTGTGTCATTGTAAGCAGCCCGACTTCAGGGAAAACGTCACTTTTTGTTTTTAAATAGCCGCAGTCAACTTTTGCAAGTTTTTTTTTTTTTTTACATTATGAGGCTTCTAATTCCCCAGAACAGTTGAGCCAGTCATGTGTTTGTTTGTAAATAGCACAACAGGTGAAAGCTGGAGCACGTGAGTCCAGCTGTGTATTGACAGGGGTCGCTTTTTATATTTAAAGTCAAGTGTTTTTTGTTGTTGTCGTTGGGTTAAATAGAGTGATCGGGGACGTGCAACTATAGTTTTCCCATCACAGAAAATACATTAGTGCAACCACATTCAGCAGAAAATAGCTTCATTTTCATGATCAGAAGTGGAACACTATTTGGCTGGCGGCCGCAAGTAAATTATTATTTTTTTCTTCAAAAACAATGCATAGGCCATCGTATTTCTGATGTTATCGTAGAAATAATGTAGCCAGCTACATGTGCTAAGGTTTTGCGTCACTTTTACCAGAGGCAGGTTGGCTGCACTGTACCGGAGAGAAACAGCCACACGCCAGTAGGGGTGCTGTCTGCTGATAAAATGGCCGTTGGTGAACTCTCATCTTGGTGGAGAAGCGCAACCGAAGCACAATGTGTCTGGCGCTCAGTAGAAATGACAATAAACAAGCATTTTAGATCTGCATTTCTGAAATGCAGCATGAGATTACTTACGCCTGTTATCTTTTCCTGTGTGAAAAATGAAGAATTCTGCGCTAACCAGCAAGTTAAACTTAGGGGTCGCGTTATCTTAGTAAGTTGCTGAATTGAAGTGACTGGGCATCATATTGTGTAAGCTTTCTACCATGTTTGAGAAGTCAAAGCCCTTTGGTAGAGTTATCTGTACACCTGCCGCTGCTGTGTTTTGACTTCCCTTGCATTTTTCTCTCTGTTCTTGGCCTGACTGCTCCTCCCCCATCTTTTGCAAGCAGAGCAGGCCCTTTGCCCTAGTGGCTCCATTCCCTTGTAAATGTCTAAACTCACCAAAATTACGTTCAGTAGCACTTACCTATATATGTTTAACTATGAGCTGGATTGCCTGTCTTTTCAATTCTTTATTTTCGTTTGCGCACATGAGCATATTTAGCTAGCAGCCTCCATGGAAATTCGTTATTGTGCAAATTTTGTTAGCATCCTGGTAACAAAAGCCAAATTGTCTGTCTTTGCGTTTTGGCGCCCCCTTGTGTACTAAACCAGTAATACTGTAAATTCCAGAATGCGAAAAGGACGGTATGACTATATGTAAGTCTGGAATCCAGCCAACCCTAGTTAGGTCCCTTGATACCAATTGAGCAATGGTTGAATGCTTCAGTGTATCTGAACATTGTTGCTTCCCGACACCTTGTAGAATCCACGCCCCAAAGAATTCAGGCTGTTCTGGAGGCAAAGGGGGGTCGAACCCAGTACTAAAGTGGCCAATGTGTATATGTGGCATGTTTGAGCCATCTTTTTTGTGTTCTCCAAACTCCCTCAAACATGCTAAGCCATCATTGGGCTGTACGTACCTATTATTTTTGAGATATGGCCATGTGACACCTGTCCAATATGGCCCCACGGAGCTGGTGGAAATATAAATGATCTGCAATGGCACTATAGCTAAAAACACTTCTAAGGACTGTATTGCCCTAGTGGTGTTTGAAATTTGGTGGTTTTATTCAAATGTCCACAATTCCTTCCCTTAGTCGCTGGACTATAACTGCCTGCCTCTGCGTCTCTCTGTCTCTCTCTCTCTGTCGCTTGCTCAGGCGAAGAGGAAGGATGCTGTGCCCTATGGAGAATATGGGAGTTGGTACAAGGCCTGCAAAGTTGACAGGTAAGAGTTAGTATTTGAAATTAATTTTAATGTGAGAAATACAACTCAGTGTTCTAAATTATATTAATGTTGTGCTTTAATGATGTATGGAAGTCCAGAAAGGACATATGAGTAAAATAAATAAAAATCCCTCATGATCACGACACAGTAAAAGTTGCTTAATTATAAGGGACATTTACATTTACAATGGGTGAGCTCCATTCCTGACAGGCTGATCAGATTCAATTTCAGCTTTAGATGCTGATAAGACAGGATGGTGCCTTTTTTTTATTCTGTTTTATAGGTAAGGCTCCTTGTAAACAGCCAACAAGGCAGCATCCTGAGACAGCTATTGAATCTGATCAGCCTGCATACCCACTCTTGATCATATACATATTGCACTGACTGTTAATATGCCTGTCAGAAATGGGGCCCTCCCACCCACTCTGTAAATGTAAATATTATCCAGAAAACATGAAGTGTCCATTACAATTATACACATGTCAGGTATGCAAGCTAACAGCCAGCATAGATAACAAGCTAGCTATCTAGCTAACAAGACTAACTAGCTAGCTCGATCAAGACTAGCCAAGTTATCTGCATTGTTGCTTGCATGCGGTTGGCTGTGGTCTTGGGGGGGTGGCACAGCCTGGAAGACGAAGCTGGCTGTCAGGCATCGTTCAGGGCTTAAATGCACCACGAGGGCTTAGCTCAAAGTAAGGGACATTTAGCTTCCTAACTTTCTTATAAACTGATAATGAGCTCCAAACACACATGAAAGCTTGATGTTAGCATGAAATGTACCATCCCTTGTAGCGATCAATGAAATGCATGTGCTGATCCACCATGGGCTCGGCTGTCTCAGCCCATACTGTCAATCTGTCATCAATACATCCACTCCTATTTAGAGTTTCTTTCGGGATCTCGATGTATCAACTTTTGTGATGTCGTGATCATGAGATCAATAAGTGGTGATCTCGACGTAACGAGGGAATATCTTTTTTTATTCGTACGGTATGTCCTCTCTGGACTTCCGTAAATGACATGATATTGGCATGTACTTAATTCTTGTTAGCCCAACGGTCAATACCACCCTGAAGAGCTTGGGGGCGCTGTACCGCAGACAGGGTAAACTAGAGGCAGCTGAGACACTGGAGGAGTGTGCTACCAAGACACGCAAGCAGGTACTGCACGATCACTGACGCACGCAGGTACTATACAATCAGTCAAAAAGCAATTGCTACACAATCATTAAAAAAGCAGGTACAGGCACTCGGATACACTGGCAGTGCAATTACCCACGGTCGTGGTCTAGAGCCTTAAAGCTCTGAATGCATTCTGTTTTAACCCAGCGGACATTTAGAATGAATCATCTCTCTCACTCTATCCCTCCCCTCTTTTCGTCCCCTCCTCCTCTCGCAGGGTATAGATGCCATCAACCAGAGTAAGGTGGTGGAGCTCCTGAAGGACGGGGCCCCTGGAGGGGGGGAGCGACGTCAGAACCGGGAAGGTTTTAGTGGTCCCCAGAGGGGGGACTGTGAGGGAGATGATGGCGCAGAGTGGAACGGGGTACGAAACCTCTGTCTTTGGGGGGGGCTTTTATGGAAGTGCACATACATTAAAATGTATTATGAAAAGGTGTACAATCACTTGTAATTTACTCCCAAAGTGTCAAGAATTAGCTAATTATATCAATTATTAAACAGTACAAACAAGCTGACATCGTTACTAAACAAATGCAAATAGCTCAAATAAAAATCTGGTGTGATGTTTGTCCGATACATTGATAGAAGACACGAGAAAAGGTTTTGAAAAATAACCAAATACCTCAAATGACTTTTGATTCATGTTTTGAGGCTCATCCTTGACGGGGTGTGTTTGTCTTGTTTTCTCAGGAGGGTAATGGTTCATTGCGTCGGAGCGGCTCCTTCGGAAAGATCCGCGACGCCCTGCGCAGGAGCAGTGAGATGCTGGTGAAGAAACTACAAGGCAGTGGCCCCCAGGAGCCCTGCAACCCAGGGTGAGCCGTCACTGCTCATACCGTGCATGAATTAGTGTTTCCCCTCAGGGTTTTTTCTTTGGTGGGGAGCAGACAATGCACTGTAGTTCGTAAAACTGATAATAACAATAAAGCAACATCCAAGCAATGACATTTTTATTGAAGCCTAAAAGATTGTGTGATCCTTAGGATGACGAGAGCGAGCTCTCTCAACTTCCTCAACAAGAGTGCAGAAGACCCCTCACAGGTACCAGCAGCACACGGTTAACCCCCCTCCCTATCACATATAGTTATTAATTAACCTGTTAGTTATGAGCCAAGGACTGATGTCACAGACAGAGCCCAAACGAGTCCTGGGTTATACATTGAGATGAAAGGATTGGACTTGGACAGTTTCAGATTTACTCTTGGAATATCCCTGCTAAACTCCCTCCCTCTCTCCAGGATGCCAACACGGGCCTTTCGGAATGCAGAGGACTGAGCGCCAGCAACGTGGACTTGTCAAGACGCAGCTCCCTGATTGGTTAAACAGACAGGAGGCGGGACCAGGAGGAGGAAGGGCCAATGAGAAGAAACTGCTGGCTGTCCGACGCGATCAAAACACACTTCAGGTCCCAACACTCGCATTCAAGACATTTTCGTGATGAAAAATTATCGAGAAAAACACGACTTGACATGGCTTTTTTGTGACAAATCTCTGTGTCGGTCTGCTTCACTGTATACTTCGCTGGCATCAAACAGTAGAGAAAATGAATATTTAACACGGCATGCTGCATACTAGAACATGGAATGTCTGCACCACTTATGGTGACTGAGGCATAGCATCATAACAGAATAGCGAGTAATTATTATTGCAACTTGACAAATGTCTATCATAACTGCCTGGTACTTCTGGTGCAGACGCTCGACCATAGAAATCAGAATAGAACTAGTTTATCTGTCTTCAAGAAGCATCACACTCATTGATTACTAGTGGCATGAATACTGCAAATGCTAGCAACCTGTTCAATAGATATCACAGTGCTAGAGCGGTATAAATCATATAGGTTTTTAAGACGAGTTACAGGAGGTATGAACTACAGCTGTTCGAAGATTCAGCAAGGACAAAGACTGTACACAATATTTTGGCGATGATGAAAATAATCGGAGTGCGTCTGTATTTTAACATCAAATGGGAGCAAAACAGCGCTGACCAGTTCAAGCTCACTATTTTGCCTTCTGAATTTTTGTTCTGTATATACTGGTTTAAGTTATTTAATATTTCTTTCTTTGTATATAGCACAAACCGTTTTTGTTTAGAGCATAGGAGGACCTTTGTTTGGGAGACAGATGCTGGAATAATGTCAAACAAGTGAATAGAAACGGAGAAAATACACTCACCAGACAGTTTATTATATTACCCCTCTAGTACCGGGTCGGACTCCCCCTTTTCCTCCAAAACAGCCTGAATTCTTCGGGGGATTATACAAGGTGTCGTAAACGTTCCACAGCGACGTTGGTCCGTGCTGACACGATGGCATCACGCAGTTGCTGCAGACTGGGCGGCAGGTACATTCATGCTGTGAACATCCCGTTCCATCTCATCCCAAAGATGCTCTATTGCAGAGGTAGGCAACCCTGTTCCTGGAGTGCTGCAGGGTTTTTATCCAACTAGGCCCCACACCTGACCAACTACGCTAATTGATCAGGTCAGTAATTGCTTAAATTCAACAGACCTGAACTTCCAGGTCAGTTAACTCAAAAACATGGGCCAGGGTTGCCTACTTCTGCTCCATTCGTTGAGGTCTGGGGACTGCGCAGGCCATTTAAGTAAACTGAACTCGCTGTCATGTTCCAGGCAATGTTTTTCCACTCTTCAATTGTCTAGTGTTGGTGATGGCGGGCCCTCTGGAGCCACTGCTTCTTGTCTTCAGATGATAGGAGTGGAACCCGGTGGGGTCGTCTGCTGCAGTAGCCCATCCGTGACGAGGATTAACAGGTTGTGCATTCCCGAGATGCCGTTCTGAGCACCAGTGTTGTACAGCGTTGTTATTTGTCTGTTTGTTGCCCGCCTGTTAGCTTGCACGATTCTTGCCATTCTCCTTTCTCGTCAATGAGCTGTTTTCGCCCACAGGACTGCCGCTGACTGACGATCATTCCATGCTCAGTCGCTTAGGTCACTCGTTTTGCCCATTCTAACTTTTCATTCGACAGTAACTGAATGTCTCGATGCCTGTCTACCTGCTTTATATAGCAAGCCACGTGACTCACTGTCTGTAGGAGCGATTCATTTTTGTGGACACGGTGGTGTACCTATCAAACTGGCCGGTGAGTAGAACAGTGAAAAGACAAACGGGGGGAATATAACTTCTAGTCAAATGTATTACTTAGTCTCGTTTGACAACAAGTGAAAATTTGACTTAAGCCGAAGTTAGGATTTCCCCCGAAATCTATAGCCTGATCTGTCCAGATTTGTTTGCGCTCTAGCCAACTACGCTATCATTAGTTGCTTTACCAGACAATTCTGAACGTGATAAATAAGGCTATTTACATAGGCAGCCCAATTCTGATATTTTTTTTCCACTCATTTGTCTTTTGACCAATCACATCAGCTCCTTTCACATCAGCTCTTTTTCAGAGCGGATCTGATTGGTCAAAAGAGCAAATAGTGAAAAAATATATAAATCGAGCTGCCCGTGTGAGAGTAGCTCATTTGGCGGAAGCACAGACAGATTTTTAAACCAGGTTCGTATTCATTATGCACGAAACTGAAGAAAAGGGGCTGAAACCTAGGACAGCCTGGACTTTTCCAATAAGAAATGCTCGTTTTCTGTTGCTCCAAAAAGTTTTGCTACGATGTGCGCTAATGAATATGAGGCTAACTTAGTTCTGCTCAGGGGGGGAATACTGGAAATGCTGACATTGGACAAACCGTGCATCTCAGTCAGTGTAGCCCTTTAGGCACGACGCGGTACAATCTCCAGACACACTATAAATGGAATGCACGGACACAGCACAACATCACTCCAATCAAGTTAGATTTCCACGTAGTTGTACTGCTCTCTGATGAGTTTACCGAGGTACCGTATCTGTTTCTTTAAGAGGTTAGAGTTGGGAGAACAGTAACGTTATGTAACTATCAATTCTTCTAGTTCTTGTGACTTCTCTCTTTCCTTGGTTGGCGTTTACTGAATATGTGAGCATGATCTGTCCATCTCTTTATTTTTATATATATATATAAAAAAAACAATGATTCCTGATCACTACTGTTGATTGGAATGATTCAGATCGGTTTACAGAAGCTGGCTCTAGGATGATCCAACCAATGACAGTCCTCTCACCAAACGTTGTCGTCATTCGGTCTATTTTTGTCTGTGATCGGCTTCAACCTCAAGTGAAGATGTCCAGGTTGTTGTTGAACACCGAGTGGTTGATTTAAATGTTGGGTTTTTACTTTTATCATGGGAGGGAGGAACAGGAAGGAGGGGGTTGAGAGTTGCACTGTGTTGTGTTGGCTCTTTAATTGTTTTGTAAGACTGATACCAAGAGACTTGGCCACAGAATGTATATTACTGTACGTCTTTGAGAGGGAGAGTGGTCTTGATGATTTGCATCTTCTGACTGCGCTGCTAGTGCTTTGTCATGTGGGGAATAGGGATGGGAACGGGGATATAGATTTTTACATGGAGGGGAGAAATGATGGCACAAAGGCTAAAGTGTGTGACAAATGAAGACTGAAGAATGATGAGAGGAAAAAGATGTGAAGCGCTGTTAGGTGAGAATCAGTGACAAAAGAAATGGCACGTTGGAGAGAAGTATTGGGGGGGTGCTTTGCATCAGTGCAGCAAATAATGTACAGAATTGCCAATGTATGACCTCTGTCACACGCACTCAAACTTACTCCCAACGCGTACAGGCGCATTATCTCAAACACACACTTCCATCCCCATGCTTTGTAAATATGTAGACGTTGGTGGACTGTAGTTTGTAGAGGCTGTATTTATACACCGAGGAATGTTTAAAAGAAAAACACACATACCTAAACGCAGTGCTTCTCTTCCAGATAGATAGATTTGGCACATGTAGACGTAAACACCCCTCACCGAGTCAGTGGGTTACTGTGGGGGGTGGAGGGGTTGTTATGTGATGCACTCTACTTCAGTATAGCGGATCTCATTGTTAAGGGGCCAACAACATTGTATATTTTATTGAAGGTTCAATAAAGGAAAAACTCCACTTTTCAAACTGATCCTGATCTGTTTGTGTGACGTCATTCTTTTTGACACATTGAAACGGCTTGATTTGAAATGAGTTTGAAATACACACCTTGCCTGCTGGACCGTAAGAGATCAATTTGTAAGCCAACAAACCAGTGTGACGTTTATTGGATAAATGATAATGGTGGACCAGGCTTCTGGTAAGTATCAAGTTGACGTATGTGTGTGTGTGTGTTCATATTCTGGGCTGAGGGTGTTACTCAGTGGCTTCCTGTCACTGTTATAAGCCTACAGCCTCACATGAGGAAATCAAATCCACCAGTGTGCTTCTGAAGAAAAGGTTGAGAACAGTAGCCACTGTTCATTTGTCAATGTGTCTTTTGAACGAGGACAGGAGACCGGGCTGCTAAGATGGAGCATTCCGAGCCTGGAAGGTGTCAACTAGACTGCATGGACTCTGAAATATCAAGTAAGGGGGTTTACCTCACCAAAAGTACTGTGCCGTGTCTCGGTAGCCATGTTTGTCTGATTTTGAATTAGGAAAGAAAATCTAGTATGTCAATATGCTCTCTTATTTTGTTCATGTCTTGACAAGCTCCGTGCCTGTGAAGTACATTCAGTTGCTGTGTATGTAGGACATTTGCTATATGAATAAATGTTAGTTTTAGTCTGCCTCTGCATCCATGATCCATCAGTACTTCTGTTCCTTATTTCTGTCATACCTCTCTAGCGCTCTCTCTATCTGCACCTATAGGTACTCTCTCCAGGATGTCAGTGGCCCGGTCCAGCCCGGGTACCCCTGATCGACCTTCCCACCCCGCGGCCCCTGGGCCCCTCCAGGCACCTCTAGGCCCTGCCTTGGTCCAGTTCCAGCTAGGCCTCTTCAGGGAGGTGGTATGGGTGCCTAGGGGGCAGCTCAGCTTTCACCACGCCAAGAGACTGGCGGCAGAGGTCATAGAACGCAAGGTAACCCCCCCCCAATCTAGAATGGTTTAGCCAATTCCTTTAACTATTGGTGTGATGCAACACAGTAGCTAAAATGTCTTTCTCTGCCTCTCTTTGTCTCTCCCTCTCTTTCTCTCTCTGTGTGTGTGTATGTCCGTCTCTACCACACCTCAGTGAGAGATAGCCCTGTTACTATGTCAGCTAGAGGGGCTGCTGTGTGGTTTAGCTGTGTCTGCAGCTTTACTTTCCAACCACAACCTCTTCTCCTGCATCTCTCTCTCTCACACACACACACACACACACACATGCTCAAACTATGGTTAGGTTTAAGGTAAGGGTACAGGTTAGGGTAAATAGGATTTTTGAATGGGACTGAATTGTGTGTCCCCACAAGGTTAGTTACACAAGTGTGTGTGCGCGCGCATGTGTAGGTGTCTTTGACCATGGTACTTGCCTACGGAGCAGAAAGAGGAACTGTCCCTCCCTACCTTCAGGTTTATGCTCAAACCCTACACCCCAAACCGAGCACTCTGTTCTCTCAGCTCTGGTCTCTCAGCTCCCGCTCAGCCCAATCCAAGCTCTTCTCTGTCCTGGCACCCCAATAGTTGAACCTGCTTCCCCTTGAAGTTAGGACAGCAGAGTCCCTGCCCATCTCCCCGAAAACATCTGAACTCCGACCTCTTCGAAGAGCATCTTAAATAATCCCCCCCCCCCTTCTTCTCACCCCCTCACGTGAACTAACACGTGCACTTGACTTTATCCCTCCTTACTAGCTCTGACTTTGCTGATATTTACTTTGAGGAAAAATGTATTTATTGTGACTGTGATATGTGGTTGTCCCACCTAGCAATCTTAAAATGAATGCACTTACTGTAAATTGCTCTGGACAGATGCATCTGCTAAATGACTTAAATGTAAATGTTAGTGTGTGAATCTTGTATGTGGTCTGTGTGAATAATCTGGATATCCCCCACCCCCCACCACCCACCCCCAGAGGTCATTGCACTTTGCCTGTTTTTGGTAGCAAACATACAAACGGTCAGAAAGCCTGGAAATAAACCCACACTCAAACTTGTTTCCATCACATTTGAATATCTAACGACAATGACGCTTGACATCCCTCACATTGTTCCGTGACCAGTCTCTCTCCTCACTGAACGCCCACTGTCTGCATGCTTTTGATGATGCACATCCAGATGATAAACCAGCCAGAACCAGACTGATTGATTGATCGATCATATCTCTGGGTATTTTAGGCTCCAGACTGCAGTGTGGTGGGTGTAGGGGAGAAGGTCCTCCTGTTTAGACACCAGCCTGGCTCACAACACCTCCTCCACAGACTCACAGACCAGGATCCACTGCTGGACGGTGACCTCATAGAGGTCATCCTCTCAGGTCAGGCTGGGGTTGTGTCCCGACTAGCATCCTATTCTGTTTATCGTGCACTACTTTTGACCGCGTATTGAATCGACTTACTTACTAGTTTAACCCCTCGATCAGACCCGACAGCGTCATTGAATATTCTTTTGGTACGCCAGAAGTACATTCATTTCCAAAGGAACGCTGCTTTTGCCTTGCAGCATAGCGTTGCACAGGCAATCGCAGTGTGTTCTGTGTTGTGGTGCATACGATTTATCCAACGTGTGCATCAAATTGTAAGCGTAGACTTGACAGAACTAGTAGCAGAAGGTGAATGTTGGAACTTTTATTGCACACACATCCACACACATTTTGGATCATGAAGAAAAGTTGGAACTGCAGCATTTATTACACAGCATTGATGCAATAACGCTGTCAGTCTTATCGAGGCATTAGCGTCCTAGGTTAATGAGTCTTGCCAGTTCAGTCTGGCCTGGAGCCCACTGTAGCTCACTGGTAACATACAATATCTGCCCCGTTGTCCTAAAGGACCCATTAAAGGACTGTGCCAGTTCTGGACTTACTAGATTTACACCTAGTTTTTCCGGATCTATGTCAAGTAATGCAAGTGGGAAAAATTGCATTTTGGGAGGGGGTGTGGATGACCACACACCATAGCAGTCATCACAGATTGTGATAGACAATCTGCTCATTCTGATCTGACTCAGGATCAGCTGCTGTGACGGAGATGAAGATCCGCCCACACACCCTGGCTGTCCAATCATATCGCACCCCCACCTTCTGTCACCACTGTGGTGAGATGCTGTGGGGACTGATACGTCAAGGGTTAAAATGTGAAGGTAAGGTGTTGGATACAGTAGTACTTTTTCTGTATATCCTATCTTTAATCACATCGAGCAACTCCAGTATTTATTTAATGTTGAATTGTATTGAATTTTTAGTCGTATATATCTTTGTACCTCAATCTATTCAGCAATTGTCTGATTCTGTCTCAATTATGTCTCCTCTCTCTCTGATACTCTCTCCGTAGGTTGTGGGTTAGACTTCCATAAGCGCTGTGCGCTGCAGTTGCCTAGTGACTGTAGCCGCGCACGGCGTCGTGTGTGTGGCCCCAGCCTGTCCCTGTTCCCCCCTGGCAGGCCCCGGACGCACTCCCTCTCCACACCTGCAGGAGGCAGTCTAGAGGAGGTCAGAATGCTTAGATACAGTGAGCGTCAAAAGTATTGAGACAGTGACAAATGTTTTGTTGGTTTGGCTCTGTACTCCTGCACTTTAGATTTGAAATGATACATTGACTATGAGGTTAAAGTGCAGACTGTCAGCTTCAATTTGAGGGAATTTTCAAATCGGGTGAACCGTTTAGAAATTACAGCAGTTTGTGTACGTAGTCCCTTCATTTTAGGGGACCAAAAGTGTTGTGTATTATTAAAGTAGTAAAAGTTTAATATTTTGTCCCATATTCCTAGCATTACATGGGGCGGCAGGGTAGCCTAGTGGTTAGAGCATTGCTAGGTTCCTAGGCCGTCATTGAAAATAAGAATTTGTTCTTAACTGACTTGCCTGGTTAAATAAAGGTTAAAAAAAATAAAAATCAAGCTTGTCTCCACAAACTTGTAAGATGCGTTTGCTGTTTGTTTTGGATGTGTTTCATATTATTTTGTGCCCAATAGATATGAATGGTACATTCATTTATATTTGTAAATAAGAATAGAATACGTTTCTAAACACTTCTACATTCATGTGGATGCTACCATGATTACGGATAGTCCTGAAGGAATTGTGAATAAGGATGTGTTCAGAAACATACACTGGAGTGGCTGATGTCATAGACCTGCATACGTTCTATTCTAATTCTATGTTAGCAACACTCTTCGTGTATTCACATGGATACACCTATAACTATATTACAGGGCAATATTGGGTGGTTCTAACGGCAACAGAAGGACCTGAAAATCTCTTCTTCCTTTCTCTCTCCTTCTTCTTCTCCCTCACCCCTTCCTTCCTCTCTGCTCTCTTCCCCTCCACGTCTAGATCAGCATGTCCAAGCCCAGGTCCAGACCCCCGTCATGGACAGATCACCCGGTGTGGCTGGGGGTGGGCCAGGGAAAGGATGGTGAGACGGGCAGGGCCAGGGTGCCCCACACCTTCCACATCCACAGCTACACCAAGCCTACCGTGTGCCAGCACTGCCGCCACCTCCTCAAAGGCCTCTTCCGCCAAGGCCTGCAATGCACCGGTGAGATGGGTCGGGGGGGGGGGGTCATAGTTCAGATAGGGTGTGTGGTTATGGGAGCAGCTGACAGATTTCAGGATTTATTTTAGCGGAGGATGCTTTCTCTAGTCGTACGTTTCTGGAAAGGGTACGTCGATCGCTTGGTCAGATCTCACGTGTGTTATTTCTGTGTCCGTCGTCTTGGTGTACTGAAGTTCACCTCTCTCTCTAATTCTCGCACTCCCTCTCTCGCTTTCTCTCGTTCTCTCTTTCTCTCTCCAGACTGTAAGCTGAACTGCCATCGTCGCTGTGAGAGCTCCCTGGTCCCCGCGGACTGTCCTGGAGAGAGGAGGAACACCAATGGGGAAGGAGGTGAGAGACAACGTCTCAGAGCAAGACAGGCCACTGAACTTATTAACCAATGGAGTCCATGTCGAACGTGCTTCATGGAAAAGTTAAAAACCCTATTTTTGATGTAAATGTCCGGACACTAAAAGGACATATTTGAGTGTTTTTGGAGCCTTTGGTCAGGTTTTTCTGTGCTTCTACAACTGCAGAACAAGCATGAGGAAGTATATTACTGGTGGGGTAAGTGTCTCAAAACCAATTGAAAGAAATCACACAAAAAAGTGTCTGGACACTTCTATGACATTTACATCAAAAATAAAGATTTGGTTGAAAAAAAAGTGAAATTGTCCTTAAAATGATACATTCCATGTACATTCTTTGACAAGAGTAGAACTGCCTTACTTCTCATTGACACAAACAGTGCCTTCGTAGCTTAATATTGATGTAGAAAGTGTTTGTCACTCAGACTCAGTGTCCAGTCTCGGCTACAAGAACGACACAGAGGATGATGAGGAGGATATGAGCTTGAGTTTAACATCACTAGAAGATGATGACGACGAGCTGTCTACCGAGGTTCCATTTGCTGAGAACAAGGAAGTGGGACATCAGCCACCAATCATGTAAGATAAAAAATGGCTATGATAGGATGTAAAGCTCAGTATGTTTCCATTTTGAGTTTTGATGATGATAATAATAATTTGAGTATGTAGTACATGAGTGTCTCATTGAAATTGTAAAGTTCTTCTTTCCCTCCCTCCCTCCTCTTATTGGTCCCTCCCTCCCTCCTCTTATTGGTCCCTCCCTCCCTCCTCTTATTGGTCCCTCCCTCCCTCAGTCCATGTTTCAGTAGTTATATTCCTCTAATGCGGGTCGTCCAGTCAGTCCGTCACAGTAAAAGACAGGCCAGTGGAGTACTGAGAGAGGGTTGGCTACTGCATCACACCAACACTGACACACTGGTGAGAACACATACGCACACAGGCAGGCATGCGCACACACACACCGAGAGAACACTCACACCATACTTTCTCATTGTTTCTGTCAGAGGAAACGTCATTACTGGATATTGGACTGGAAGAGTATCACTCTGTACCAGAACGAGATCAACACCAAGTACTACAAGGTTGGTTCAATGGGGAAGAAAGAGCCATCTATCATTCTAGCATTTACCATCCAAGCACTGTCAGTCACCTCAACACTACAGTACTGACCGCTTGTGGCCAAATAGAACATCAACCAAATGTGTTTTTGTTCCTCTCTCCCTTGTCTCTCACTCTTTCCCTCTCTTTTCTTCCCTTCTCCACACCCTCTCCTGTCTCCCTTCCTGTCTCATTCCTCCCTCCCTCTCTAGGAGATTCCTCTATCTGAGGTGCTGCAGGTACGAGGCCCCGCCCAGTTGTCTGTCCCCTTGTTGCCCGGCAACAGTGCCCACTCCTTCGAAGTGGTGACGGGCACGCTGGTGTACTGTGTGTCGGCGGGCCGGGACGGACAGGCCTGGGAGACCGCCGTACGCCAGGCTCTGATGCCCGTGCTGAACAGTGGGCAGGTGGACAAACGGGGACAAGGTGAGTCAGAGAAGTAGCATGTTTGGACTGGGATACTAGAGTATTGTTCAGAGCTAGACCAATGACTGACATCAGAGCCAAGTATTTAGAGAGTTTAGGTCATTGCGGGTTCTGTCTGAACGTTCTGTGGGTGACCCCACAACTCACCTGTGTCAGTTGGCCAAACTCTGAGTGCTCTGAGGGCCATGCCACTGGATGGTCTCTCACATTGCTTTTCATAAAGGCTTTAAAGTAAAGTTGGCATCATCCATGTTAGACTTAGTTCCATGGTCATGTTCTTTAACAATGGTGAGATTGACTATTGGTGCTTTTAATAAAGAGAGAACTCTTTCTGTTATAGACCATGAACCCCAGAGTGGAAAAAGCCCGGTAAGTGTGTGGGGTGGGTGGCTGATGGATCTATATGGAGTACGAGCTCTCGAGTCTCATTGTCTGAAATGGATAGATGAGTAACTAACACTGTTTTGTTTGTGTGTATTGCGCGCATTTTGTGTTTATGTTTGTGTGTGTGTGTCATTCAGGATGTCAGCTCAGTGTATCAGATCTTCACTGATGAGGTGCTGGGTTCAGGACAGTTTGGAGTGGTGTATGGAGGTGGGTTTGACCTTACACTGGAAGAAATGCTTTCTCTACCGTTACCTGTTCGGCTCAATGAGCTTCTTCTATTCAGATTGCATATAGGGTATTATCATTGTATTACTCGGCTAGCTGAGAGTCCTCTCTCTCGTCCCCAGGCACCCACAGACAGTCTGGTCAGCCAGTGGCCGTCAAGGTCATCGACAAAACCCGTTTCCCTACCAAACAGGAGAGACAGTTGAGGAACGAGCAGGCAATTCTACAGGTGACGGTTCTACATTTGTTTGTTTATGTTGTGTTTGTGTTACAGGGAGGTACGGTGTTTGAAATGAACATCCCCCGTTGTCATATTAGTTTCCCCCTTTCAATATGTGTGTGTGTTTTCAGAATCTGTCCCACCTCGGTATAGTTCTACTGGAGGGCATGTTTGAGACCATGGAGCACGTATTCATTGTCATGGAGAAGCTCCATGGAGATATGCTGGAGATGATTCTGTCCAATGAGAAGGGCCGACTGCCAGAGCGCACCACACGTTTCTTGGTTACACAGGTACTGGTGACATAGCGGTAGGACACGGACTATTTCTTCAACAGTTTGCGGTATTCAAATAGGGCCTCTAGAGGGGGAAGGTAGTGCCTTTTTTAATAATACGTTTGATGTATAAGTCAATGTAAAATTCAGTTGATTTTGAATTCTTTGTTGACTCATAGACGTGTGTGTGTGTAGATTCTAGAGGCCCTGCGCTACCTGCACTTCAAACACATCGCTCATTGTGACCTGAAACCTGAGAATGTATTGCTGGCCTCCCCAGACTCTTTCCCTCAGGTCAGTGTGTGTGTGTGTGTGTGTGTGTGTGTGTGTGCGCGCGCATGTGCTTCAATTTGTCTGTGAAGACTCTACTTTGTAAAATAAGCCTTCCATCAGACTTTACAGCGACTCCTCTCCCCTCAGGTAAAGCTGTGTGACTTTGGTTTTGCCCGCATCATCGGCGAGAAGTCGTTCCGCCGGTCGGTGGTGGGCACGCTGGCCTACCTGGCACCCGAGGTCATCAGTAGCCATGGTTACAACCGCTCGCTGGACATGTGGGCGGTGGGTGTGGTCCTGTACGTCAGCCTGAGCGGAACATTCCCCTTCAACGAGGACGAGGACATCAGACAACAGATCACCAACGCTGCCTTCATGTACCCCCGCCTGCCCTGGTCTAACATCTCACTAGAGGGTAAGTTTGTTCCCCTGGTAGGACCAATGCAAGCAAAAGAGTCCCATAATGATCATCAGTGATCCACGACCATATTGTACAGCTGATATGAGGTTATTTTCTGCTTATGCATATTACTTTCAATGGTGAATCCACCAGTGGTTTGCGTGGCCATAGAGCTCTATGGTTGTCTCATCTGACCAAAGCACCTGGTTCCAATCCAAGTGCCAATGCTGTTTTTTTTTAGCAAACTCCAGGTGTTTTATATTTTTTGATTGCTCTTAATAAAGGCTTTTTTTCTGGCAACCCTTCCAAAAGAGCCTATTGGAATGGAGGTGGTGTCTAGTTGTAGTTTTGGAATCTTGGTGGCCCCAAGATGCCACCAAGTTCTGGAATTCTCCAACTGTGGCCCTTGGACTTTTCTTTGCCTCCCGAACCATCTTCCTCACTATGCGTGGGGGAAAAGATACACATGCGTTCTTTACCAGGCAAGTTTACCACTGTTCCAGTGGTAAGTGGTATACTGTATTTCCTCTTTTATCTGTTTTGTATCTGATTTCTGAAGGTCTTTGCCTTTCTCCGTGGTGGTGGATGACAAATGTATTTTACATGTGTGTTACCTCGTTTTTATACCCCAGTGAAACTGGAAGCCATGGATGACCACAATACAGTTAATTTAAGTTTAGATGAACTTAAAGTAGATTTTATTTTTGTAAGATTCTTAAGAAGTGCCAATCATTTTGAGACATAACAATTATTACTTGTTAAAGAAAATCTCTTTCTCTGGGCAATTGTATTAGTAAAAAATAATATACATTTTCAAATTGTTCTGAGCATACCAATACAGCTCAGTATTTTGTATTATTTTTTTGTTTATCTTTATCAAGGATGCCAATAATTTTTGAAGTGACTGTATGTATCAATTTGACTTCATGACTCCTCAACCCCCTTCTCTGATGGGTATGGTGGCTCACCCAGGAAGGTTGTTTCACAAAAGTGTCTCCCTTCAAAAATATTAAGTAGGTCTGTACCCCCGCCTGCCTTGGGCTAACATCTCACTGGAGGGTAGGTCTGTACAGAACGCCTGCCCTGGGCTAACATCTCACTGGAGGGTAGGTCTGTACAGAACGCCTGCCTTGGGCTAACATCTCACTGGAGGGTAGGTCTGTACAGAACGCCTGCCCTGGGCTAACATCTCACTGGAGGGTAGGTCTGTACAGAACGCCTGCCCTGGGCTAACATCTCACTGGAGGGTAGGTCTGTACAGAACGCCTGCCCTGGGCTAACATCTCACTGGAGGGTAGGTCTGTACAGAACGCCTGCCCTGGGCTAACATCAGGGGTTTCAAAAGCAACATTCCCCCTAGTGTTTTGTCTAAGGCGGGGAGCAGAAACCAATGAATCAGCATTCAAACATTTGATTTCCTTATCCCTAACGTTTTATCTGTGTGGAGGTAGAATCAGTCTCTCATTACGGTTGTTCTCTCTCGCTCTCGCTCTCCCTCTCTCTCTAGCGGTGAGTCTTATCAACAACCTGCTCCAGGTTGCAGTAAGGTGTAGGTTCAGTGTGGGAAAAGCACTGGGACACCCCTGGTTACAGGTAAAAGACCTCAACTCCTCCTAACAAACACCTTTAAGGCTCAGACACACCAATGATATTGACTGTTGAGATGTACTTGGCAACTTCTGTTGGCAGTTAACTTTTTGTTGTTCACATATCACAGATACACCACCGACGCGATAGTCAAAATACTCCAGACCACAAGGTGGCAGTAGCTTGTTTGGCTTGTCCCTGCTGTAGATAGCTAATGTTAGCCAACTAGCAAGATAAGCTAATTATGTTGCTAGGTAGCTATAATGTGTAGGAAGCCCTTGTTGATATGAGCCAGATGCCACAACTAGATAACTAGCAACATGATAATTAAATCCCAATGGATTTTTTTTTTGTGAAGCAGCTGCCTCTTAAGTCAGTGGAGAATCTAGCTACAGTTGAAGTCAGAAGTTTACATACACCTTAGCCAAATACAATTAAACTCAGTTTTTCACAATTCCTTACATTTAGTCCTAGTAAAAATTCCCTATCTTAGGTCAGTAAGGATCACTGCTTTATTTTAAGAATGTGAAATGTCAGAATAATAGTAGAGATGTATTTCAGCTTTTATTTCTTTCATCACATTCCCAGTGGGTCAGAAGTTTACATACACTCAATTAGTATTTGGTAGCAATGCCTTTAAATTGTGTTTCAGGTAGCCTTCCACAAGCTTCCCACAATAAGTTGGGGGAATTTTGGCCCATTCCTCCTGACAGGGCGGGTGTAACTGAGTCAGGTTTGTAGGCCTCCTTGATCGCACTCGCTTTTTCAGTTCTGCCCACAAATTTTCTATAGGCTTGAGGTCAGGGCTTTGTGATGGCCACTCCAATACCTTGACTTTGTTGTCCTTAAGCCGTTTTGCCACAACTTTGGAAGTGTACTTGAGGTCATTGTCCATTTGGGACCAAGCTTCAACTTCCTCACTGATGTCTTGAGATGTTGCTTCAATATATCCACGTAATTTTCCTTCCTCATGAGGCCATCTATTTTGTGAAGTGTACTGCCACCACCATGCTTCACGGTTGGGATGGTGTTCTTCGGCTTGTCCTCCCACTTTTCCCTCCAAACATAATGATAGTCATTATGGCCAAACAGTTCTATTTTTGTTTCATTAGACCTGAGGACATTTCTCCAAAAAGTACCATCTTTGTCCCCATGTGCAGTTGTAAACCGTAGTCTGGCTTTTTTTATGGCGGTTTTGGAGCAGTGGCTTCTTCCTTGCTGAGCGGCCTTTCAGGTTATGTCGATATAGGACTCCTTTTACTGTGGATATAGATACTTTTGTACCTGTTTCCTCCAGCATCTTCACAAGGTCCTTTGCTGTTGTTCTGGGATTGATTTGCACTTTTCGGAACAAGGTATGTTCATCTCTAGGAGACAGAACGCCTCTCCTACCTGACTGGTATGACGGCTGCGTGGTCCCATGGTGTTTATACTTTTATACTATTGATTGTACAGATGAACGTGGTACCTTCAGGTGTTTGGAAACTGCTCCCAAGGATGAACCAGGCTTGTGGAGGTCTGCAATTTTTGTTCTTGGCTGATTTCTTTTGATTTTCCCATGATGTCAAGCAAGGAGGCACTGAGTTTGACGGTAGTAGGCCTTGAAATACATCCACAGGTACACCTCCAAATTGACTCAACTGATGTCAATTAGCCTACCAGAATCTTCTAAAGCCATGACATCATTTTCTGGAATTTTCCAAGCTGTTTAAAGGCACAGTCAAGTAAGTGTATGTAAACTTCTGACCCACCGGACTTGTGATAGTGAATGATAAGTGAAATAATCTGTCTGTAAACAATTGTTGGAAAAATTACTTGTCATGCACAAAGTAGATGTCCTAACTGGCTTGCCAAAACTATAGTTTATTAATTAACAAGAAATTTGTGGAGTGGTTGAAAAACTAGTTTTAATGACTCCAACCTAAGTGTATGTAAACTTCGGCTTTTTCCGACTTCAACTGTATGTTGTGCTACTAGAAATAATGACGATGCTAACGTTAGCTAGAATGTGAACTGGCAGAGTGGGATAGTGGAGAGTGAATTCAATGATGTATTATTCATCTTGCTAGATAGCTAGCTTAGTAAGGCATTTAGTGTTTTGCGCATTGTGCTGCACTTACAAACCCATTCGATTCATATGAAGTGTTTGTGAATGCATTGGTCAGTTAGCACGCTAACGTTAGTGAGCTTGTGCACATTATCAAGCCGAACAAAAAGACACTTATTCAAGCACAACACTCCTTAGCTAGATGTACAATAAGTATCGCAATGCTTTATTGTCTTAGTTAGAACAATTCTGATGAAAAGGGAGAGGATTACACTTGGTGTAATTTAGGTTATTTTTATTTTTTGTCACCCGTTGTCTCCCTGCCACATGGAGGTTTGTGCTCTCTGATTGGCTTAAAGTCAAGTTGACGGCCACTGCTGACAATCGCAGTGTCCGACAGGTTAGTAGAAATGACAGGTTTGTCGGCACCAGTATGCTGCATGTAGCCTACGTCTTTTTCTAGCAAGAGAAGGAACTGTGCTAAGCATAGCAGTGGGAAGTAGGGGTGCTGCAACACCCCCTGATAAATCGCAATTTAAAAAATGATATTGTTTCTGACATCTTAAACAAACTGAAAACATCTCAGAGCAGTTCGTAAGGTAATGGGTTTAGCCTATAACAAGTGAGAAGGTTAGCCAGTTTGTAACCCATTATGAATGGCCAGTTATTGACAAGCCATCTCTACATTTCACACTTCTTTCTCTCTCTCTCCCTTTGTCCTTTTCTACTCTCCCCCTTCCCCCTAACCCTAGCTCCATTCCGGCTCAACACCAACCCTAGCCATAACCAAACCCTTCTAATGCTTAACCATAATCTTAACCCTAACCTTAACTCCCCAGGACTTCCAGTTGTGGTGTGACCTGAGGGCGTTTGAGAAGAGAATGGGCTGCAGGTACCTGACTCACGAGGGGGACGAGGACCGCTGGAGATGCCACGCCTTGGACAGGGGCCTGGTCTTCCCCTCTCACCTCACCTGGACCCCCGGGCACGATGACAGCCTGTGACCCTAGGCCCAAATGTCAAAGGTGACGGGTCGGACAAGATGGCTCCTGGGCTACTGGTGTGTTTCAGTGGTGATCAGCATAAACAACTGTCTGGATGCTGTTAGTGGAAGGTGGAGTGGAGTCTGTATTTATAGCAGTCTCGTAGAAAAAGATCACTGGAAGAGATGACGACTCCGGATTCGGACACAGTGACAAATCCTGGACTTTATGGTGCCATAGTGGTTATTGCTTAATAAATCATAATATTAAGACTAATGTTTCAGGCCCTTTTTATTTAACCTTTAACCTAGGCAAGTCAGTTAAGAACAAATTCTTATTTTGAATGATGGCCTAGGAACAAATGCCCAGAGTAGTAGTTTACCAGGATCACAAGGCAGGTTCTCTGTCCTTCTACAAAATTCATCCTTCTATGACCCTCCTCCACAGAGTCCAGACAAATTCACTCAGCCCCTCTATCCTGCGTTTGGGAGGTATTGGTACGATACTGAGATGTGTAAGCCTTGGTAGAGGTGATGGCCTACGTACTTCTGCATATATAGTGTATGTGGACACCCCTTCAAATTAGTGGATTCGGCTATTTCAGCCACACCCATTGCTGACAGGTGTACAAAATCGAGCACACAGCCATGCAATCTCCATAGACAAATATTGGCAGTAGAATGGCCTTACTGAAGAGCTCAGTGACTTTCAGCATGGCACTGTCGTAGGGATGCCATCTTTCCAACAAGTCAGGTCATCAAATTTCTGCTCTGCTACAGCTTCCCCAGTCAACGGTAAGTGCTGTTATTGTGAAGAAGAAACATCTAGGAGCAACAACAGCTCAGCCGCGAGGTGGTCAGCCACACAAGCTCACAGAACAGGACCGCCGAATGTTGACGAGCATAACTGTCCTCAGTTGCAACACTCACTACAGTGTTCCAAACTGCCTCTGGAAGCAACGTCAGCTTCCAGAGGCATGAAATGGGTTTCCATGGCCGAACATACACACACACACAAGCCTAAGATCACCATGTGCAATGCCAAGCGTCGGCTGGAGTGGTGTTAAGCTCGATGCTATTGGACTCTGGGGCAGTGGAAAGGCGTTCTCTGGAGTGATGAATCACTCTTCACCATCTGGCAGTCCGACGTCCGAATCTGGGTTCGCCGGATATTAGGAGAATGCTACCTGCCCAAATGCATAGTGCCAACTGTACAGTTTGGTTTAGGAGGAATAATGTTCTGGGGCTGTTTTTCATGGTTCCTGCTAGGCAACATACAATGACATTCTAGATGATTCTGCCCTTCCAACTTTGTGGCAACACTTTGGGGAAGGCCCTTTCCTGTTTTAGCATGACAATGCCCCCGTGCGCAAAGCGAGGTCCATACAAAAATGGTTTGTCGAGATCGGTGTGGAAGACTGGCCTGCACAGAGCCCTGACCTCAACCGTATCGAACAACTTTGGGGTGAATTGGAACGCCGACTGCATGTCGGGCCTAATCGCCCAACATCACTGCCTGACCTCACTAATGCTCTTGTGGCAATGCTCTTGTGATGGAAGCAAGTCCCTGCAGCAATCTTCCAACATTTAGTGTAAAGCCTTCCCAGAAGAGTGGAGTCTGTTATAGCAGCAAAGGGGGACCAACTCCATATTAATGCCCATGGTTTTGGAATGAGAGGTTCAACGGGCAGGTGTCCACATGCTTTTGGTCATATAGTGTGTGATGCTTTAACATTTTCCTGTGCATTTGTTTTTCACAATGATTGGATCAAAAAAACTGTCCACTTGATGGCGCTGTTTGCCAAACAATAAACAGCATTGCTAATCTACTCAGTAACTTGCTTCATTTTCCTAGAAAATCTTTAGATAATGATGTATAGTGTTTAAGATCCACTATCTAGAGTGTATAATAGATTAAAGTAATGCTACTGTTTAGGGGGTTTATAAAGGTTTTAAAATAGTTTAAATCTGTTCTCTCTCTCTCTCTCTCCCTCCTTCCCTATAACCCACCCCTTAGGCAGATCCCTCCCATAGTCCTCTCTGTGTCTGTCTCTTTGTCTCTCTCTCTCTCCCCCTCCAACTTCTATCCCTTCCTCCTTCCCCTCTAACTCCACCCCTCCCACACTCTCGTCTGAGGAAACGAAACTGATCAGAGTCTATGGCCTTTTCTCATTTGGGCATAGAAATAGTACACACAGAACAGATCTACGGCTTCTTGGACTTGCTTTTAATGAGCATGACAGATCTATAACGCATATTTTTTTGTGAATTTCGTTGGGTTGGAGGAAGAGAGAAAAAGAGGGACAAATAAAGTAACAGGGTTGACGGTAACAGGGTTGACGGTAACAGGGTTGACGGTAACAGGGTTGACGGTAACAGGGTTGACGGTAACAGGGTTGACGGTAACAGGGTTGACGGTAACAGGGTTGACGGTAACAGGGTTGACGGCATCTTAAATCAGCCATGAATCCCCTTGTGACAGGGGGGATGGAATGTTGTGTGCAACAGGGAAGGGCAATTGAATATAAGCTTCACAAAAAAAGATATAAACAATTTAAATATTTCTAGCCTCTCTATCTATGGGTAACAGGGTTGACATGTTCTACTCGAAGTGCTCAGTTTTCCACCACTAAACACCAGGAAATGTCTCACTTGCTTTTACACTGTGATTTGACTATTCAATGTCTCTTTTAAAATATATACATATTTTTTAAAGGGAATAGTTTAACCATTTTAAAATGAGTTTAGTTCACATAACAGGGTTGACCTTAAAATCAGGGACAGGTTTAACTAATAACATGAAATGCATAATAATCTTCATAAATGACTTTGTCAAAGCAACAAAATAACTTTACAATGATGGTGAAAATTATGGGGTTAAGTAGGTTAAAATCTTCCTGGAAGTCACAGAGGATGCACAGAGGGACATGTAAATATGCGGAATTTTGGCACTTTAGCATGTCTTTATTCATATTAAAGGGTACTCCATTTAATATAACATGCTTTTAAAATTCAATATTTGTGTGAAATTTCTACTTCTAATATCGAAAGGCACTCATTTTGTGGAACGACCCAGTTACTGCATCGAGGGCTGCTGGGATCAGGATGAACAGAAGGCCGTCGACAGCAACCCTCAGTGTAGTCAGACATTCACTCCGAGGCCTGCTCTGAGGAAAAATAACATGTTGGCTGAGGTGGTGCAGAAACTGAAGAAGACAGGACTCCAGGCTGCTCGTGTCATGCTGGACCTGGAGATGTAACCTGTGATTTCTGCACTGGGACCAGAAAGCAGAAAGCTCTCATGTCCTGTCTGGTGTCTGTCTGCGAGACTTGCCTTCAACCTCACTATGAAGTTCCTGGATTTAAGAGAGCATGAGCTGGTCAAAGCCTCCACATATCTGCAGGAGCAGATCTGCTCTAGTCATGACAAACCGCTGGAGGTTTTTATGCATACTGAGGAACAATGTATCTTTTATCTGTGTTATTTTATTTGAACAGGGATTTCCAGTGCCTTTTTGCAATGGAGTCCTGCATCTGACAATTACACAGCAATGCTATGGATGAACATAAAGGCCGTGATGCAGTGTCAGCTGCAGCATAGAGGACTGAGGTAAAACAAGTCAAACTAAAAAGTTAAAGACAAGCTTCGGGAACTTTGGCGACGACTAAGTTTTTTTTTTTAAACCTCCCGCTTTGGGTGGGATGTTTCAATGTGCATAATCTATGAGCATAATTACTGTTTTACCTCAATTAGCCACAAAAATCCGGTACCGGTACCGAGTCAATGTGCGGGGGTACAGGTTAGTCAAGCTAATTTGTACGTAGGTAGGGGTAAAATGACTATGCATTGATAATAAACAGCGAGAAGCAGCAGTGTAAAAACAAGGGGGAGGGTCAATGTAAATAGTCCAGGTGGCCATTTGATTAATTGTCCATCAGTCTTATGGCTTGGGGGTAGAAGCTTTTGAGGAGCCTTTGGACCTAGACTTGGCGCTCCGGTACCGCTTGCCGTGCGGTAGCAGAGAGAACAGTCCATGACTTCGGTGACTGGACTCTTTTTGACAATTTTTTTGGGGCATTCCTCTGACACCCCGCCTAGTAAATACAGTGGGGCAAAAGTATTTAGTCAGCCACCAATTGTGCAAGTTCTCCCACTTAAAAAGATGAGAGAGGCCTGTAATTTTCATCATAGGTACACTTCAACTATGACAGACAAAATTAGAAGAAAAAAAATCCAGAAAATCACATTTGTAGGATTTTTAATGAATTTATTTACAAATTATGGTGGAAAATAAGTATTTGGTCACCTACAAACAAGCAAGATTTCTGGCTCTCACAGACCTGTAACTTCTTCTTTAAGAGGCTCCTCTGTCCTCCACTCTTTACCTGTATTAATGGCACCTGTTTGAACTTGTTATCAGTATAAAAGACACCTGTCCACAAACTCAAACAGTCACACTCCAAACTCCACTATGGCCAAGACCAAAGAGCTGTCAAAGGACACCAGAAACAAAATTGTAGACCTGCACCAGGCTGGGAAGACTGAATCTGCAATAGGTAAGCAGCTTGGTTTGAAGAAATCAACTGTGGGAGCAATTATTAGGAAATGGAAGACACAAGACCACTGATAATCTCCCTCGATCTGGGGGTCCACGTAAGATCTCACCCCGTGTGGTCAAAATGATCACATGAACAGTGAGCAAAAATCCCAGAACCACATGGGGGGACCTAGTGAATGACCTGCAGAGAGCTGGGACCAAAGTAACAAAGCCTACCATCAGTAACACACTACGCCGCCAGGGACTCAAATCCTGCAGTGCCAGACGTGTCCCCTTGCTTAAGCCAGTACATGTCCAGGCCCGTCTGAAGTTTGCTAGACCCAGAAGAAGATTGGGAGAATGTCATATGGTCAGATGAAACCAAAATATAACTTTTTGGTAAAAACTCAACTCGTCGTGTTTGGAGGACAAAGAATGCTGAGTTGCATCCAAAGAACACCATACCTACTGCGAAGCATGGGGTTGGAAACATCATGCTTTGGGGCTGTTTTTCTGCAGAGGGACCAGGATGACTGATCCGTGTAAAGGAAAGAATGAATGGGGCCATGTATCGTGAGATTTTGAGTGAAAACCTCCTTCCATCAGCAAGGTCATTGGAAATGAAATGTGGCTGGATCTTTCAGCATGACAATGATCCCAAACACACCGCCCGGGCAACGAAGGAGTGGCTTCGTAAGAAGCATTTCAATGTCCCGGAGTGGCCTAGCCAGTCTCCAGATCTCAACCTATAGAAAATCTTTTGAGGGAGTTGAAAGTCCGTGTTGCCCTGCAACAGCCCCTTAACATCACTGCTCTAGAGGAGATCTGCATGGAGGAATGGGCCAAAATACCAGCAACAGTGTGTGAACCTTGTGAAGACTTACAGAAAACGTTTGACCTCTGTCATTGCCAACAAAGGGTATATAACAAAGTATTGAGAAACTTTTTTGTTCTTGACCAAATACTTATTTTCCACCATAATTTGCAAATAATTTCATTAAAAATCCTACATTGTGATTTTCTGGATTTTTTTTCTTCTAATTTTGTCTGTCATAGTTGAAGTGTACCTATGATGAAAATTACAGGCCTCTCATCAGTAGAACAGTAGGCGATGTAGATTCTAGATTAGGATACTATGTCAAGTTCTGGAGTTTAGAGTACTCTAGTGATAGCTATTGGTGTAGTTATCATTCCAGACACACAAATTGTGAAGTTGAAGTATCAGGCCCTCAGTCTTCCAGAGTAAGAGTGTGCCTGGATCACAAGGCAGGTAATCTGTACTTCTACAATGCCTTTTCTAATACAATGACCCTCCTCTACCGTGTACAGACCACATTCACTCAGTCCCTCTATTTTGGGTTTACACTTCTTGGTACTGCTGACTGAGCTGTGTAAACTGTGGTAGAAGTCCATACTAGAGTAATGCGAGAACACTGCAAAACGTTAGGCACAAATACTCTAACCAGATAACTCCTATCCTAGAATTACACTATCAGGGAGAACCTCCAACTCGAAGCACAACACCACGGCCAGGCTCTCCTTCCTCCACCTGCCTCGATTTATGTTTAGTTGTCTGGCTCCACACATGCCAGGAACCTTCTTACAGGGTGACTGCACTTCCTGATTTGGATTAATTTTTACCTCTATGCTCATAAACAAATCCTACCAGCCATGACTGAGGGCAAACGAGAGTTTTCATGTGGGTGTTTCTTGGGTGTGTCTTTGCCATTCAGTCACAACTGTAGTGAGTACAGCGAGGTTAGTTAAGTTAACTTTGCTATGGAGGGAACAAAGTTTTGAAGTTGAGGACTTCTCCCCTCCTGACTGACTCACCATCTCAAGATGGTCAGCTAATTCAGTTCTATGTGTAGGCTAAAGGCTGTTCTGACCTTGTGTTTAGCCAAGCTGACAGCAGCTAGCTAGCATAGCTTGGTGATAGCTGCAGCTGGCTATTCTATCTACCTGGTATGTCTCTGTCAACACAGTCATGGCAAGATAGCAAGAGCTAGTGTTTGGAATGTGTTTCATAAGACACTCCTTCTACAACACCTTGCTACGAAAGAAGCTTGCAACTTAGTTTCAACGGTTCATCACATCAGGGAAATTCATGTTGCTGTGGAAACGATAACTACTGCGAGTTGAATGCCCATGCGCTGTCTTCAGTCAGCTCAGCTGTACTACAACACAATATTCTACAACTGGCTAGTTGTCTCTCGTCTTCTCTCTCTCCTTATGTCCCCTGTTAGATATTTCCCGGGAGACAAATCCCAGAACTAATATCCCTACAGGAGTAGGCTGCATGAGAACACTGCACAATCGTCGCACAGCTTTAGTGCAGATACAATGCGTTCGGAAAGTATTCAGACCCCCTGACTTTTTCCACATTTTGTTACGTTACAGCCTGATTTTAAAATGGATGAAACAAAAAATGTTCCTCTTCAATCTATACACAATACCCCATAATGACAAAGTGACAAAACAAAATATCTTGTTTACATAGGTATTCAGACCCTTTGCTATGAGACTCGAAATTGAGCTCAGGTGCATCCTGTATCCATTGATCATCCTTGAGAGGTTTATAAAACTAGATTGGAGTCCACCTGTGGTAAATTCAATTGATTGGACATGATTTGGCAAGGCACACACCTGTCTATATAAGGTCCCACCATTGGCAGTGCATGTCAGAGCAAAAACCAAGACATGAAGTTGAAGGAATTGTCAAACATCTCTGGAGATACCTGATAGTAGCTGTGCTGCGACGCTCCCCATCCAAACTGACAGAGCTTGAAAGGATCTTCTGAGAAGAATGGGAGAAACTCCCCAGATACAGGCTAAGCTTATAGCATCATACACAAGATTTCTGAAACTATCCGCCACCATTGTCGCAAACCCTATTACCAGCCTGTTCAACCTCTCTTTCATATCGTCTGAGATCCCCAAGGATTGGAAAGCTGCCGCAGTCATCCCCCTCTTCAAAGGGGGAGACACCCTGGACCCAAACTGTTACAGACCTATATCCATCCTGCCCTGCCTATCTAAGGTCTTCGAAAGCCAAGTCAACAAACAGGTCACTGACCATCTCGAATCCCACCGTACCTTCTCCGCTGTGCAATCTGGTTTCCGAGCCGGTCATGGGTGCACCTCATCCACGCTCAAGGTACTAAACGATATCATAACCGCCATCGATAAAAGACAGTACTGTGCAGCCGTCTTCATCGACCTTGCCAAGGCTTTCGACTCTGTCAATCACCATATTCTTATCGGCAGACTCGGTTTTTCGGATGACTGCCTTGCCTGGTTCACCAATTACTTTGCAGACAGAGTTCAGTGTGTCAAATCGGAGGGCATGCTGTCCGGTCCTCTGGCAGTCTCTATCGGGGTGCCACAGGGTTCAATTCTCGGGCCGACTCTTTTCTCTGTATATATCAATGATGTTGCTCTTGCTGCGGGCGATTCCCTGATCCACCTCTACGCAGACGACACCATTCTATATACTTCCGGCCCGTCCTTGGACACTGTGCTATCTAACCTCCAAACGAGCTTCAATGCCATACAACACTCCTTCCGTGGCCTCCAACTGCTCTTAAACGCTAATAAAACCAAATGCATGCTTTTCAACCGTTCGCTGCCTGCACCCGCACGCCTGACCAGCATCACCACCCTGGATGGTTCCGACCTTGAATATGTGGACATCTATAAGTACCTAGGTGTCTGGCTAGACTGTAAACTCTCCTTCCAGACTCATATCAAACATCTCCAATCAAAAATCAAGTCAAGAGTCGGCTTTCTATTCCGCAACAAAGCCTCCTTCACTCACGCCGCCAAACTTACCCTAGTAAAACTGACTATCCTACTGATCCTCGACTTCGGCGATGTCATCCACAAAATTGCTTCCAACACTCTACTCAGCAAACTGGATGCAGTTTATCACAGTGCCATCCGTTTTGTCACTAAAGCACCTTATACCACCCACCACTGCGACTTGTATGCTCTAGTCGGCTGGCCCTCGCTACATATTCGTCGCCAGACCCACTGGCTCCAGGTCATCTGCTCCAGTCCATGCTAGGTAAAGCTCCGCCTTATCTCAGTTCACTGGTCACGATGGCAACACCCATCCGTAGCACGCGCTCCAGCAGGCGTATCTCACTGATCACCCCTAAAGCCAACACCTCATTTGGCCGCCTTTCGTTCCAGTTCTCTGCTGCCTGTGACTGGAACGAATTGCAAAAATCGCTGAAGTTGGAGACTTTTATCTCCCTCACAAACTTCAAACATCTGCTATCTGAGCAGCTAACTGATCGCTGCAACTGTACATAGTCTATCGGTAAATAGCCCACCCATTTTTACCTACCTCATCCCCATACTGTTTTTATTTATTTACTTTTCTGCTCTTTTGCACACCAATATCTCTACCTGTACATGACCATCTGATCATTTATCACTCCAGTGTTAATCTGCAAAATTGTAATTATTCACCTACCTCCTCATGCCTTTTGCACACAATGTATATAGACTCACCCTTTTTTTCTACTGTGTTATTGACTTGTTAATTGTTTACTCCATGTGTAACTCTGTGTTGTCTGTTCACACTGCTATGCTTTATCTTGGCCAGGTCGCAGTTGCAAATGAGAACTTGTTCTCAACTAGCCTACCTGGTTAAATAAAGGTGAAATAAAATAAAAATTCATTTAAAAAAAGAAGACTCGAGGCTGTAATCGCTGACGAAGGTTCTTCAACAAAGTACAGAATAAAAGGTCTGAATAACTCATGTAAATGTGATATCAGTTTTTTTTTATAATACATTTCTCTAAATAGCAGAGGGAACACCCCCCCATCCACATTGATGGAACAGTAGTGGAGAGGGTAGTAAGTTTTAAGTTCCTCGGCGTACACATCACAGACAAACTGAATTGGTCCACCCACACAGACAGCATCGTGAAGAAGGCGCAGCAGCGCCTCTTCAACCTCAGGAGGCTGAAGAAATTCGGCTTGTCACCAAAAGCACTCACAAACTTCTACAGATGCACAATCGAGAGCATCCTGTCGGGCTGTATCACCGCCTGGTACGGCAACTGCTCCGCCCACAACCGTAAGGCTCTCCAGAGGGTAGTGAGGTCTGCACAACACATCACCGGGGGCAAACTACCTGCCCTCCAGGACACCTACACCACCCGATGTCACAGGAAGGCCATAAAGATCATCAAGGACAACAACCACCCGAGCCACTGCCTGTTCACCCCGCTATCATCCAGAAGGCGAGGTCAATACAGGTGCATCAAAGCTGGGACCGAGAGACTGAAAAACAGCTATCTCAAGGCCATCAGACTGTTAAACAGCCACCACTAACATTGAGTGGCTGCTGCCAACACAGACTCAACTCCAGCCACTTTAATAATGGGAATTGATGGGAAATTATGTAAAATATATCACTAGCCACTTTAAACAATGCTACCTAATATAATGTTTACATACCCTACATTATTCATCTCATATGTATACGTATATACTGTACTCTATATCATCTACTGCATCTTTATGTAATACATGTATCACTAGCCACTAACTATGCCACTTTGTTTACATACTCATCTCATATGTATATACTGCACTCAATACCATCTACTGTATCTTGCCTATGCCGCTCTGTACCATCACTCATTCATATCTTTATGTACATATTCTTTATCCCCTTACACTTGTGTCTATAAGGTAGTAGTTTTGGAATTGTTAGCTAGATTACTTGTTGGTTATTACTGCATTGTTGGAACTAGAAGCACAAGCATTTCGCTACACTCGCATTAACATCTGCTAACCATGTGTATGTGACAAATAAAATTGGATTTGATTTAAAAACCTGTTTTTGCTCTGTCATTATGGGGTATTGTGTGTATATTGATGAGGGAGAAAACTTTATAGTACATTTTAGAATGAGGCTGTAACGTAACAAAATGTGGAAAAAGTCAGAAGTTTACATCCACCTAAGCCAAATAAATTTAAACTCAGTTTTTCACAATTCTTGACGTTTAATCCTAGTAAAAATTCCCTGTCTTATGTCAGTTAGGTTCACCACCTTATTTTAAGATTGTGAAATGTCAGAATAATAGTGGAGAGATTGTCGTTCAGCTTTTATTTATTTCATCACATTCCCAGTGGGTCAGAAGTATACATACACTCAATTAGTATTTGGTAGCATTGCCTTTACATTGTTTAACTTGGGTCAAATGTTTCAGGTAGCCTTCCACAAGCTTCCCACAATAGATTGGGTGAATTTTAGCCTATTCCTCCTGACAGAGCTGGTATAACCGAGTCAGGTTTGTAGGCCTCCTTGCTCGCACTCGCTTTTTCAGTTCTGCCCACAAATTTTATATAGGATTGAGGTCAATGCTTTGTGATGGCCACTCCAATACCTTGACTTTGTTGTCCTTAAGCCATTTTGCCACAACTTTGGAAGTATGCTTGGGGTCATTGTCCATTTTGAAAGCAACCAAGCTTTAAGTTCCTGACTGATGTCTCGAGATGTTGCTTCAATATATCCATGTAATTTTCCCGATCATGAGGCCATCTATTTTGTGAATTTAACCAGTTCCTCCTGCAGCAAAGCACCCCCACAACATGATGCTGCCACCCCCATGCTTCCCGGTTGGGATGATGTTCTTCGGCTTACAAGCCTCCCCCTTTTTCCTCCAAACATAAAGATGGTCATTATGGCCAAACAGTTCTATTTTTGTTTCATCAGACTAGAGGACATTTCTCCAAAAGGTACAATCTTTGTCCCCATGTGTAGTGGCAAACTGTAGTCTGGCTTTTTTATGGCGGTTTTGGAGCAGTGGCATCTTCCTTGCTGAGCGGCCTTGCAGGTTATGTCGATATAGGACTCGTTTTACTGTGGATATAGATACTTTTGTACCTGTTTCCTCCAGGATCTTCGCAATGTCCTTTGCTGTTGTTCTGGGATTGATTTGCACTTTTTGCACCAAAGTACGTTCATCTCTAGGAGACAGAACGCCTCTCCTACCTGAGCGGTATGACGGCTGTGTGGTCCCATGGTGTTTTATACTTGCATACTATTGATTGTACAGATGGACGTGGTACCTTCAGGCGTTTGGAAATTGCTCCCAAGGATGAACCAGACTTGTGGAGGTCTACAAAAAAAATTCTGAGGTCTTGGCTGATTTCCTTTGATTTTCCCATGATGTCAAGTAAAGAGGTGCTGAGTTTGAAGGTAGGCCTTGAAATACATCCACAGGTACACCTCCAATTGACTCAACTGATGTCAATTAGCCTATCAGAAGCTTCTAAAGCCATGACATAATTTTCTGGAATTTTCCAAGCTGTTTAAAGGCACAGTCAACTTAGTGTATGTTAACTTCTGACCCACTGGAATTGTGATACAGTGAATTATAAGTGAAATAATCTGTGTGTAAGCAATTTTTTGAAAAATTGCTTGTTTTATGCACAAAGTAGATGTCCTAACTGACTTGCCAAAACTATAGTTTGTTAACAAGAAATTTGTGGAATGGTTGAAAAACTAGTTTTAATGACTCCAACCTAAGTGTATGTAAACTTCTGACTTCAACTGTATATTTGTCTATTTGCCCAAATCTAAGGATTTGGCTAATCACACACTGACATGCACAGCTCTCTGGGTGAGGTTCTGTCTTCAAGTGTCCATTGGGTGATAAAGTCCCATCTATGTAATGTGTTGCAGGTTATGAACAGGTACAGTCCGGTGGCAGAAGGGTGGAGTGCATGTGTGAGATGCAGGAGGATGGCACTCTTGTCATAACCCTCTGTAGGCCTCAATTATAAACATAGCTCGAGAAATAACGTCATCTCGTTTGGAAGCTAATTCTATGCTTTACAGATTGACCGGCTCCAGATTGGATTCAGACCAGTTACGCCTTTACACTATGCAAGCAACTGTGTGACCATGTTTTGCTATGGCCCTGAGTTGGTTTGTTGCACACTTTTGTAGTCAGACATGCCACGTTTACACACCCTACATTACTCATCTCGTATGTATGTATATACTGTACTCGATAACATCTACTGCATCTTGCCTATGCCGTTCTGTACCATCACTCATTCATATACCTTTATGTCCATATTCTTTATCCCTTTACACTTGTGTGTATATGAGGTAGTTGTTGTGAAATTGTTAGGTTAGATTACTCGTTGGTTGTTACCGCATTGTCGGAACTAGAAGCACAAGCATTTCACTACACTCGCATTAATCTGCTAACCATGTGTATGTGACAAATCAGATTTGATTTGAGGTAGTACCACCATAGCTGCGTACAATATTTTTTGGTGCCCTAGACATGGGTTCCACCTCGGAGGCTACTGTGGCTTTCATCTAAATTACTCTGTTTCGTGGAATGGAAATATGATGACATTGCTAAAGTAGGCTAATTAATCGTTCTAATTTACTTTAGAAAGATGGCAATGTTGCCATTACTGTTACTAGCAAAAGTTGTACAAAATAGCTAGCAATGCCAATGTTAATTAACTAAAATACTGTCCCCTCAATCTTACTTAGCTGGCTAAATGTATACTGCATCTAAAGTCAATCTGATGACATCACAATCATGACCATGTTTTCCTTCTTATCTACCTTCTTTTTAAATGTTATGTTTCCAAGCCGAATCCGAGTTTTGTTGGAAGCTAACATTAGCCAGCTAGCTATCTAGGTAAGGTAGCTAACGTCAGCTATGGTAGCGATGATAATGATTATCAAAATATAGATAACCAGATACATATCCATATCGTCTAGCTACTGGTATACTCACCACCATTGGGCAACCAACCACCTATTCCACATTTTAGGATACTTCGGCAGAACATGCAAAGCATAGTAAGCTGTGCATCCTGCTGGAAGCATGCATTGTCGAACCGGAGCCGGAGGCATGGTCAATCCGTATAGGACTTTTCAGTCTCAAACGGCCGTTATCCTTTGAACGTGTTGGGTGCGATAAAACAACTTCGCTTGATTCAATGAAGGGAAGCGCTGGGCGATTTGCACTTCGAGCTTGGCAAAAGGGGGCATGAATTGTTGACATTGTAATCCAAACCTTCAGTTACTCTGTTTTTAGATGAGACTGACTTTATGAACAAAATGATCCTATTTACCATTTTGACACTAGAATAAATGTTTGGTTTCGATGCCGTTGGTTTTTAGGGGCAGTCACTCTAAGGTGCACATCCACTACACTCATAGGCCTATCACCCCCTTGAGAGGAGCTTCGACTAAAACACATTACTTCCCGTTCCCCCATTCAAACTGTTAGATTCTGGGTGAAGCTTGGAACATTGTTATACGCAGAAGCATAAAGGAGTGAAAGAGACTAGTGTTTACAACAGAAGTAAATTGTAGGAGACAGGTGGCTTTGGAATGTTTTGTTTATTTATTTAACTAGGCATGTCAGTTAAGAACAAATTTTTATTTTCAATGACAGCCTAGGAACAGTGGGTTAACTGCCTTGTTCAGGGGCAGAACAACAGATTTTTACCTTGTCAGCTTGGGGATTCGATCTTGCAACCTTTCGGTTAAAAGTCCAATGCTCTAACCACTAGGCTACCTGCCGCCCCGTGTTGAGTGCACGGGAGGAAGTCACAGGATTGCTATTGGGGAAGCGGATGGACATCTGTGAATTAGGCGAAGGAGGGGTAGAGGGAGGGAGAAATTATGGTTTATTACACTCTCCCTGTCGAACGATAAGATGTAACGATTGGAGAGAAGGAGAAGTGCCTAAAGTGGAGTATATATACTTCTGGTGGTGGAAACATGTTTTTGTCTGAATCCAGCTGTATCGACCCTTTGGGAAGAATTAAACTTGGTTAAACTTCTCTAGTGTCCGTGGGTTATTTACTCTGAAAATTAGAAACCAAGCACAAAGCTCAATTCCTCTAGGAGACAGATGTACACTCTATCCTAATAAATCCACTTCTCGCAACCTTAACTGGCTGTACCTCTCCTAGATTACTTTACACCCACCCTGATTCCTCAAACCAATCAGACAAAACTCAGTGATTTGACTTTTTCATTGGAGTACAAATCAATCTGCAAAGAATCCTCGTGGGCACGTCGTGGATTTCCATTTCCCGACTCCTTTTCCATTCTTCAAACACTGCCTCTTCCTCACTCCCTCCATGTCACTATTAACAGGAGAGAAAAAAGGTCCTCAGTTCTGTACCCTGGTCAATCAGGAGATGTAGGCCTATTTTCAGGAGTCGCATGTTTGTGTTTTGTGTTTTTTCCTCCTCCTTGTCATAGCTCGACCTAACGCCTTGTTACTAAATTTGACTGTTGCTGTCAAATAAGCTTATTGTAGTACTTTAGATACGAAAATATGGTGTATAAAGAGAAAGATGTCAAAATGGCTTCTTTTCCCCATGCACCAGACTCAATCTTTTCAGTTCAATTAAGTAGCTAACCTCTCAGCGGGGCTCACTTGAAGTGTCAGGTTTTGGACCCTAGATTTGCATAGGGAGTGACGTGTCACATTTTCTGTCCTATCCAGACAAACGAGCTATTTCCTGAGTCTGTGAAACTCTAATTCTAAATTCTGCCCTTATGATTCAATCTTTGGAGAATTAGATAAGGTGTTTTAAAAGAGTTTAAATCTATTGTTGTGCCTTACTTACTCTCTCAATTGATTTTTATCAATTGTTATTGATTATACGTACAAACTCCATGTGATTGGCTCATACATTTATTTACTTCTAGAATGTTTAACTCATTTTCTCTCTCTCGCTCGCTCTCTCGCGCTCTCGATTCGATGATAGATTGTGAAACATGTGGGCATGCCATGTGACTAATTCACCTGTTTTTACTGTGTGTGTGTGTGTGTGTGTGTGTGTGTGTGTGTGTGTGTCAATGTGTGCAAGTGTGTGTCTCATCTCTTTATACGGCAAGGAGGTGTCATTACATTATACAAAGATACACCCCCTTCCTTTAACTCAGCTACAGCCAGCATGACAGCTCAGGGAAAACACATAGTTTGAGAGCACGAGAGAGAGAGAGAAAGTAAGGGGTAAGGAGGTGAGAACACGTGGAGAGAAAGAGGAGTATCGAGAAAAGAAGGAAGAAGATAAACATCAAGACTGTAAGAAATGAAATAAAGGAAGTCTCGTCAATCCATGCCTCTAGTCCATCTCTTTCTCTTCCCCAGGATTAGGACTATTTGGTGAGTATGTTTTCCCTCTCTTTCTTCCCACACCACACTCCTGACTCTGGTCCTGTCAGTCAATGGGAATAGTCAGTGAAGTAAAGTTAACACTAACGAGCTATTACCGTAGCCTCAGATAACAAAAGAGATAGCTATACACATCAGAAATAGGAATGCAAATACATTGGTAGTCCCGGGGCCTTATATGTCCTATCAAGCAGTTCAGAATAGGAGTTGACATTTAGGATACGTTTGACCTTTTACACTGAGTGTACAAAACAGTAAGAAAACCTGCTCTTTGCATGACAGACTGACCAGTTGAATCCAGGTGAAAGCTATGATACCTTATTGATGTCACTTGTTAATTCCACTTCAATCATTGTAGATGAAGGGGAGGAAATCGCTAAGAGAATAATTTTTAAGCTTTGAGACAATTGAAACATGAATTGTGTATGTTTGCCATTGAGGGTGAATAGGCAAGACAAAAGACTTACAACATGGGCCAGCATCCCTGTGGAACGAGTCCATGCCCCGATGAATTGAGGCTGTTCTGAGGGCAAAAGGGGGTGCAACTCAATATTAGGAAGGTATTCCTAATGTTTTGTACACTCAGTGTAAGTAAATCTTAGTTCAAATGTTCTTGTCCTATCAAAGTAATAACTTAATTAATAAGCTGCACACAGCAAGTCAATACATGTCGAACATATTTACACTATTACCCAGTAAAAGAACACACCTTATAATCTAACACACACACACACCAAGCAAACCTTGAACTTTCACCGTACTTTTTCTTGTAATTCTGCTTCATTACCTAAATGTTTGCTATAATAAAAGCAAATTAATAGTTGATAAAAAAAGAAAGTTAGACAAATTTAGTAAGAGTTCTCAATATGCGTCTATGGGCATACTACCTCTGTGTTCCCTATTCTAAAGTAAGACCATATTTTTACTTGCAGAATTATTTTCCCAGAAATGACCTCATTGGACAGAAAGGGGCACACCTTCCCTCATAAATGCCATTCAGCCATGATGTGAACAACTAAACTTCCATTTATAATTACATATATATGAATGTTGACTGTAAAATATCAGATTATGAATCGCAGAAGGGCAATCCTCCCCACACTCTTGAGCGAAAGCATAAAATGTCTGCCTGATTTGTGTAGTTTGACGACATAAGTGGATTAATATCTGTCATATAGTCACCATTCAAGTCTGATGTAAACAATTCATGTAAACAATTAGTTTCGGGCAAACATTACATGGTTTTGCTCAATTCACATTATACCGTTATATGCCATACAGCCGACATTCATATATAGAAGTATAAATCAAGTCTTTGTTGCTAATTGTTTAGGTCAAATTTGGACCTGAATGCTGTATGGCATATGGTTGGGGGTGTTCCCCTTTCTGTTCAATTAGGTCATTTCTGAAGAAGAAAAAATCAGCAATTCTTCTGCAAGTAAAATTATGGTCACACTTTAGAATAGGGAACACATATTGACGTAGTATGCCCTTATTAGTCCCACATTGAGAACGCTTACTAAGAGTCTTTCTTTCTTTCTTTTATTTCACCTTTATTTAACCAGGTAGGCAAGTTGAGAACAAGTTCTCATTTACAATTGCGACTTGGCCAGGATAAAGCAAAGCAGTTCGACACATACAACGACACAGAGTTACACGTGGAGTAAAACAAACATACAGTCAATAATACAGTATAAACAAGTCTATATACGATGTGAGCAAATGAGGTGAGAAGGGAGTTAAAGGCAAAAAAAGGCCATGGTGGCAAAGTAAATACAATGTAGCAAGTAAAACACTGAAATGGTAGATTTGCAATGGAAGAATGTGCAAAGTAGAAATAAAAATAATGGGGTGCAAAGGAGCAAAATAAATTAATTAATTAAATACAGTAGGGAAAGAGGTAGTTGTTTGGGCTAAATTATAGGTGGGCTATGTACAGGTGCAGTAATCTGTGAGCTGCTCTGACAGTTGGTGCTTAAAGCTAGTGAGGGAGATAAGTGTTTCCAGTTTCAGAGATTTTTGTAGTTCGTTCCAGTCATTGGCAGCAGAGAACTGGAAGGAGAGGCGGCCAAAGAAAGAATTGGTTTTGGGGTGACTAGAGAGATATACCTGCTGGAGCGTGTGCTACAGGTGGGAGATGCTATGGTGACCAGCGAGCTGAGATAAGGGGGACTTTACCTAGCAGGGTCTTGTAGATGACATGGAGCCAGTGGGTTTGGCGACGAGTATGAAGCGAGGGCCAGCCAACGAGAGCGTACAGGTCGCAATGGTGGGTAGTATATGGGGCTTTGGTGACAAAACGGATTGCACTGTGATAGACTGCATCCAATTTGTTGAGTAGGGTATTGGAGGCTATTTTGTAAATGACATCACCAAAGTCGAGGATTGGTAGGATGGTCAGTTTTACAAGGGTATGTTTGGCAGCATGAGTGAAGGATGCTTTGTTGCAAAATAGGAAGCCAATTCTAGATTTATCTTTGGATTGTCTAACTTGCTTTTTATCAACTATTAATACATCGTTATTATAGTTAATAATTTGGTTAAGGATTGTCCAGTATTCCATGACTTATGTTTGAATTAGAAAACACTTAATTAACGCCTAATATATGGCTAATAAAACATAAAAGCCTTATAAACTACTTATCTACCTATTTATACACTTCAAATTAGTGGTTAATGTGTGTATCTTAAATTAAAGTGTTACCCACGGTTCTAATCTAGACAGTTGCAAGGAAAACACACAATATATTAGATTGTGATTGTTATGTTTTCTATGCAACCCCTTGGAGTTGTTGTGTTCGTTTCGACTCATCTTAGATGTCCTACGGGAGCCACCGTACCTGGGATAAACAGTGTTTTTATGCTAGCTCAAGAACTTGAGGATGTTAGAGTTGTAGCTTATAAACCTGAGGCTGATAGGAAAGAAAAAAGTATTGTTATTTTAACACAACACTGATCTTATATTAGAACTACATTCTCAGACTATAGTCTTCTCTGGACCAAACACTAAGATATAAGATTCATCCAACATGGCACCTTATTCCCATAGCACCTTATCCAAAGTTGTGCACTACGTAGGGAATAGGGTGCCATTTCGAAAGCAGGCATACTGATTTGAAACAGGCCTCGGAGGGAGGTAGAGTGATTTCTCAAACAAACACTGTAGCTACAAAATATTGTTTGCGTCACCACTCAAGTCTGGTCTAGCTGGTTAGGAATCAGTGTAGTGGAGAAGCCTGTCACAATTCCTCAACATTCCTACACATGTAGAAACTCCTCCCATTGTTTCAGCAAAAGCCTCTGACAAATAAGGACACATACTTTTGGAAGTAAGAATACATACCTTTCGGGGGATATTTGTCTGATGCTTTGAAATGCAATAAGGTGCATAAAAGACGTAGGCATCAAAATAAAAATTATTACTTCAAGAATTTGAAGGTAATGTAGAGTAGTAATGCATGTGTACACACGCATGGACACGCACAGGCTCGCACACACACATGCACGCAAGCACACACACACATTACACACGTACACACACACACACTGTAATGGAGAACTGTACATTTTATGGTCATTTAGGGTATTATCAACCGTAAAATACTCAAACGTTTTACTGCAGCATACTATCAATAATGATGCATTGTGGGAAAATGTTGTGGGTTTGGCAAACAATTGCTGTATGTTGAATGGTACTATAATACACCCCAAAGAATAAGGTATTGTACTGTATCTTTGGAGCACCAAATACCTTTTGACCACTTGTGGGTGCATAGTATTATTGTTTCTGGTGCATGAATATATTTCGAGGCATGCCTTGTAAGAGGCTATATTTGTTGCACCCACAAGTGAGAATGCTGTACCACTCCAATGTGGTTACAGTTCCCCATGACTTTGTATAGGGGACAGATTTGAGTGGCAGCAAGACTTAAGCCCTATTTACACAGAAATTAGTATTAATAGGGAATGTTGGTTATTTAATTAATACCCCAGAATGTCCGTTATGCCCACACTGGCACTGCAGATGGATATTAACACTAGCACAGGACTATTAAAGGCCCAGTGCACTACTTTTGTGAGACATTTTTTTATATATTTTTTTACAATATTTAAAAAATATATATATATTTTTTAATTCAGGTTTTTCAGGGGGTGCTGCAGCACCCTCAGAACCCCTACTTCCTACGGCTGTCTCCTCCCATATAAAAATGACTGCCATGGGACTAAAATTACAGATGTGGTGCTTCGGTAAAACTAATCCCATCCGAATAGGGCTTTAAACCTTAAATGGTTGAGCATTGGGCCTCCCGAGTGGCTCAGTGGTCTAAGGCACTGCATCGCTGTGGTCTAACATACGGCATCGCTGTGCCTCAAAAGATTATGGGTTCGAGTCCAGGCTCTGTCGCAGTTGGCCACGACTGGGAAACCCATGGGGCGGTGCACAATTGGCCCAGCATCGTCCGGGTTTGGGGAGGGTTTGACCGGCAGGAATATCCTTGTCCCATCGCGCACTAGCGACTCCTGTGGCGGTCCGGTTGCAGTGCAAGCTGACACAGTCAGGTGTTCGGTGTTTCCTCCGACACATTGGTGCGGCTGGCTTCCGGGTTAAGTGGGCATTGTGTCAAGAAGCAGTGCAGCTTGGTTGGGTTGTGTTTCGGAGGACGCACGGCTCTCGACCTTTGCCTCTCCCGAGTCCGTACGGGAGTTGCAGCGATGAGACAAGACTGTAACTACCAATTGGACACCATGAAAAAGGGGTAAATATATATTTTTTAATGTTTGTCATGTCCTTTTTGGTCTGTTTTGCCATGTAGTCGCTGCCAGTTTGGAAGCCTTTGTTAAGGCCTCTTGAAGTGCAAGTGACACTGAAAAACACTGAATATATATGGACACACTGTAATATGAAAACACTTTACCTAACAGCCAACCTGCTTGCACCAATCCCTTGTAATTACAGTAAAATACTGTGAAATACAAACCCCTCCCATGAATTTCATGCATACATGCATTCCGATTGAGATGGTTTGGTATGAGTTGGACCACAGAGCGAAGGAAAATCAGCCAACAAGTGCTCAGAATATGTGGGAACACCAAGATTGTTGGAAAAGCATTCTAGGTGAAGCTGGTTGAGAGAAATCCAAGAGTGTGCAAAGCTGTCAAGGCAAAGGGTGGCTAATTTCAAATATAAAATAGATTTTGATGTTTAGCACTTTTTTTGGTTACTACATGATTCCATGTATGATATTTCATAGTTGTGATGTCTTCACTATTATTCTACAATGTAAAAATTAAGAAAAACCCTTGAATGAGCAGTTGTGTCCAAACTTTTGACTGGTACTGTATATATACACTACCGGTCAAATGTTTTAGAACACCTACTCATGCAAGGGTTTTTCTTTATTTTTACTTTTTTCTACATTTAGAATAATAGTGAAGACATCAAAACTGAAATAACACACATGGACTCATGTAGTAACCAAAAAAGCGTTTAACGAATCAAAATATATTTTGTATTTGAGATTCTTCAAATAGCAACTCTTTGCCTTGATGACAGCTTTGCACACTCTTAAGGTATTTCAAGTTTTCAATTTGTATACATTTGCAAAAAAATATATATAAACCTGTTTTTGCTTTGTCATTATGGGGTATTGTTTGTCAATTTGATGAGGAAAAACATGAATTTAATAAATTCCAAAAAGGCTGTTGCGTAATAAAATGTGGAAAAAGTTTAGGGGTTTGAATACTTTCCGAATGCACTGTACTGTAATATAAAATACTGGATTTTACTTGCCTCCGAGCTGTCTGTAAACTACTGTCAAATTCACAGTAACCCCTTAACAGTTCACACCAGCCAGTTGCTCCCCAACAAGGGAATGTATTCGCCATAAGTGAATCACTCAAAGCGATCTGTTAATTCTAAATCAATTCCACATTATTCCCATGATGTTTGATCTTCTCTATTTGTTCTCTTTGTCAGGTCATGTGTTTCACTGATTTCTCATTGGCTGCTCTGTTTACACTTCTCTCCTCTGCCTGGCTTTGTTCAACCCTGGTGTTGTACAACTGATGTGCAGTGCATTTCAACATATGAGTTGCCATACAAAGATCATTGCTCCATCATTGTTCCGTGCCAGAGACTGATAGTTGTGATACAAATACATTTGACTGCATACAAATATTTATACAACCGTTGTGTGGGGAACTCGTTTTGTAGACACACATGGCTATGTTTAATAGTTAGTGAGAAAAAAAAACATGTCAATTGCTGGCTGCACTCCATTGGCCGCCTAAGCCAGTGGTTCCCAACCAGGGGTATTAGGACACATGGGGTTGCTTGGCCTATCCACAGGGGGTACTTCAGTGGTACTCTGGGCAGAGCAAAATTCATTTGGTGGTACAGTAACTGAAAAACTTTGGGAACCACTGGCCTAAACTATATTATGTTTGTCTTGCAATTAGAACCGCCACAGTGTTCGTATGGATTATAAGCACTGCACACTGTCCAATGTGAATAAGCGTGTGCGAGCGCGGCAAAATAAATGTACAGTACACATACATGTTATTCAGTCATTGCACCCACACTACTCGCGGGCGTCAGCGAGCGGTCTATGTAGCCAGGTGCTAAAAATAGAAATCGGTTCTATTTGTGACGCTCAACATGCTGCAAGTCCGGCCTCTCCCATCACCTCACTGTTTTTTAGAAACATATACCCATGCCATCTCCTCATTGGTTTTTAGGAGCATATACCCACTTGGGTGATTGAAAGATCAACTTAGGTCCACATTCCAGTAGGTTGTAGTAATACTGTAAAGTTGGTTGCCAACTGTGAATATTAAGTCCAAAATAAGTAGAATAAGCCTGAGGAATGAGGAGAAATGATGAGAAAGGAATTCAGTTTACCGTTTTATCTGTGGATTAATTGTCGGAGTAGAGGACCTTGTGCCTTTTCAGGTAAAATAAAGTGTGCAAGTGTGCGTCTGGTTTGGTCAGCATGTGAGCTTGTTTCGAATCTTATCAGAACTGGGTTCAAATGCTATTTGAAGTCTTTCAAGTACTTTGAGTGTTTGTTCTAGCCTGCCTGGAGTGCCAAGTGCGTGGGATTTGACTATTCTATTGAATTACTAAACCAGGCAAGCTCAATCAAGCACAGATAAAGTATTTGAAATCATTTAAAATCGTAGTTGAACCTATCATCACATTTTAGTCATTTAGCAGACACTCTTCAGAGCAATTAGGGTTCAGTGCCTTTGTTAATTAAGGGCACATTTGACAGATTTTTCACCTAGTCGGCTCAGCTATTCAGCATTGCTGCTTATACAAGTTCATAAAACATGCCACTGTTTTGAAATCAATAACCTTGTCCCTTGCAGGTCATCACAATGGCCCACAACCAAAGCATTCCCCTTCGCCTCCTGTCCAACTTCTCCCCCCCCCAAATCATCCCTCCATCCCTCACAAACCCCTCCTCATCCCTCTATCCGTTCTCCTCCTCGACATCCCCATCCCTGTTCCTGTCCACCTCCATGCACATCCTGAACAGCACCAACACGTCTGTTTTCGGGGGAAACCAAAGCATTGTGGGTAATACCACCTCCACGACAGTAGGGGCTCTCATCCTGTGTCTGGTCTTGCTGCTGGGCCTCCCCGGCAACCTCTTCATCATCTGGAGTATCCTGGCGCGTGCCCGCCGCCGCTCCGTCACCACCCTCCTCATCCTCAATCTAGCGGTGGCCGACGGCTCACTCATGGCGCTCACGCCCTTCTTCGTGATCTACCTGGTCAAGAAGACCTGGGTTTTTGGCAATATCATGTGCAAGGTGGGGGCTCTTTTTCTTGTTGATTGTTGATATAATGGCTCCATTCCAGGCTGACTACACTGCAGTCAGTGCTCGATATTACAAAGCCTGCATAGGTATTAAGCATATACGCTAACCTCATCATATGATATACCAATCTGATGCCCGACTGTGCAGTCGATGACGTGGCAAGCAACCATTGCTTGATGCAATGCAATGACTGCAATGTAGTCGGCCTGGAACGTGACCAATGTCAATAGACCAGTGACATCATTTTATGCCAAAAGACGGACATATTTCAAAACACATTTGATACTTAACATGCAGTGAGTACTTTACTTTTTCATTGAATCCTTATCCTTTTGAAATGCTAAGAATATGTCTCTCTTTTCGTCTCCATCAGATACTCTTTTACTTGTGCCTAGCCAACATGTACGCCTCCATCCAGCTGATCATGCTGATGAGCCTGCACAGGCTGGTGGCCGTGGTGTGGCCTAAGCGCGTCGCTGCACTTGCTGGACGGAAGGCAGTACTGCGCGGGGTGCTGGTGCTGTGGACCATGGTGCTGGTCGCGTCCATCCCTGCGTTGCTGTTCAGGGACGAGCGGAAGACCGTACACCCCAACGGGAAGAGCCGGGTAGTGTGTGAGTCGTTGCACAAGCAGCAGGGTCATGTGAGTGACACTATTTACTGACTGACTTAATCCTCTTCATTCCTGGTGGTTCTAGCTTGTATGGCGCCCTATAAATATATATATACAAAAAGAACACTCATAACGATCGGAAAGAAGTAACAAAGACGAATAGAAATTGTAGTATATAAATACAAATAGAAAAGATAATCTAATTATTACCCTATTGCTAACAAAATACACACAAATAAAACTCAATTGCACAAATCCTATATCTCTAAATACACAACTAGAATAACACACTTATAAAGAAGAGAACCTGATTATTACACCTTTGCACTTCAAACAAGAAACACACAAACTAAATTGCACAACTAATTGCAATGACTAATTACATTAATACCGTTCAAAGTAAGAGTTGCGCTATTTGATACATTCACCCGCTCCCCCTACCTCGGGCTTCCAGTGGGGAGACCTGAGGTCAACCTACCCCGCCCCCTCCCCATCTCGTACTTCTGAGTGGGAGACCTTCCCAGGTATTAGCCTGCCTAGCTCACAAACTAGAATCGGGGCGCCCACAGGGTGTCCCACATCATTGACCTGACGTGCAAATGAGAGATAGAAAACCAATCGCACAAATGTCACCATTCGGTGTGTATATATATATATAGATAGATAGATTCATATATATTCATATATATATATATATATTCAATTTTTTTGTGTGGGTGCCCCTTGCTGCCCCCGGCAGGATGCCGGCTGTACATGTCACCTATGCCTAAATCCGCCACTGACCATAGGGCTTGCATGTGAGTGATGGGAGAAGGAGAAGAGCATTTCATCAACAATTAAAGACTTGTATGTCAGTTGGGAGAAGAAGAAAGTACTTACTTTTTATGATGGCTTTCTATCTATTTCGATCTGTAGTCAGATCATCCATAAAAACATTGTTAGGTATGGAGTATAAACATGACATTGCTTTTGTGTATATAGCGTCACTGACACTAAACAATCAAGCTGTCGATGAAGGTGATCTCTATGCTGATACAGGTGGTGCTCCAGTACACGTTGGAAACAGTGCTGGGATTTGTAGTTCCTTACGGGGTGATTATAGGCAGCTACATCTGCATCCTGCGGCGGATCAGGCAGACAAGGTTCACTGTTTTACTATTGTTTTACTATCTTTAATTTATTGATCTTAATGACCATTTTCTCGATCTTCATTTCATATTTGGCTAGAATGTATTGTACTTCCTCATCTTTCTCACTTTATTTTATGTTTGTTTGTGAAGCACTTTGAAATGCATTTTTTGTAAGACTATGTCGTATAAATAACATTTGATTTGACCAGGTTCAGGAGGAGGATCCGCAGTGAGAATCTCATCCTGGCCATCGTGGTAACCTTCGGTGTCTTCTGGTTGCCCTACCATGTCATCAACATTGTGCAGGTATTGCGTGTTTTGTGTGTAAGTTTTATAGCCAGGGCCTCACACTCCCTATTGGGGCTAAAATAATAGGTGCTGCTGTAACATGACTGTATGTTATGATGAAATATGTTCTCATAGATTTAAATATGTCCTTACAGGTTGCTGCAGCACTTTCTCCAAAGGATTCAACTCTAAAAGCAAGGTAGGCTCACTAATAAGGCTTTCTAAATGACTGTGTCATAACATCCTCATCCCCTTTTGTGTTTGTAGTGTCATAATAACCTTTCATTAATTTTATTATCATCAAATCCCAAACTCAATTTTCATTAAATGAAAGAACAGCCCTGTTTTCCCTCCCCCTCCCCCTCCCTCCCTCCCTCCCTCCCTCCCTCCCTCCCTCCCTCCCTCCCTCCCTCCCTCCCTCCCTCCCTCCCTCCCTCCCTCCCCCTCCCTCCCTCCCTCCCCTCCCTCCCTCCCTCCCTCCCTCCCTCTCTCCCTCTCTCCCTCTCTCCCTCCCTCCCTCCCTCCCTCCCTCCCTCCCTCCCTCCCTCCCTTTCCCTCCCCCTCCCTCTCTCTCTCTCTCTCTCTCTCTCTCTCTCTCTCTCTCCAATGGTATTATCAACAGTAAAAAAAATAATAATAATTTAACTGCAGCGTACTGTAAATTATGGAGCATTGTAGGATATTGCTGTTTTCAAATCACATTTTATTGGTCACATACACATATTTGGCAGATGTTATTGTGGGTGTGCAAAATACTTGTGTTCCTAGCTCCAGCAGAGCAGTAGTATCTAACAATTCACAACAATACACCAATCTAAAAGTAAAATAATGGAATGAAGAAATATATAAATATTAGGATGAGCAATGGCATTGACTAAAAACCTGTGTCGAATACAGTTAATAAATATGAGATGAGTAAAGCAGTATGTAAACATTATTAAAGTGACTAGTGTTCCATTAATAAAGTGGCCAGTGATTCCATGTCTATGTATATACGGCAGCAGCCTCTAAGGTGCAGGGTTGAGTAGCCAGGTGGTAGCCAGCTAGAGATGGCTATTTAACAGTCTGATGCTCTTCAGTTAGAAGCTGTGTTTCAGTCTCTCGGTCCCAGCTTTGATGCACCTGTACTGACCTCGCCTTCTGGATGATAGCGGGGTGAACAGTCCGTGGCTCTGGTGGTTGATGTCTTTGATGATAATTTTTGCCTTCCTGTGACACCGGGTGCTGTAGGTGTCCTGGAGGGCAGGCAGTGTGCCCCTGGTGATGCTTAAGGCAGACCACACTACCCTCTGGAGAGCCCTGTGGTTGCGGGAGGTGCAGTTGTGTACCAGGCAGTGATACAGCCAGACAGGATGCTCTCAATTGTGCATCTGTAAAAGTGTCTGAGGGTCTTAGGGGCCAAGACACATTTCTTCAGCCTCCTGAGGTTGAAGAGGCGCTATTGCACCTTCTTCACCACACTATCTGTGTGGGTGGACTATTTCAGTTTGTCTGTGATGTGTACACTGAGGAACTGAAACCTTCCACCTTCTCCACTGTGGTCCCGTCGATGTGGATTGGGTCGTGCTCCCTGTTTCTTTTTGATGATTAAGTTGGAGGCTTACTTGGCCACGCAGTCATGGATGAACAAGGGAGTACTGGAGGGGGCTGAGCATGCACCATTGTGGGGCCCCTGTGTCGAGGGTCAGCGAAGTGGAGGTGTTGTTTCCTACCTTCATCACTTGGGGGCAGCCTGTCAGGAAGTCCAGGACCCAGTTGCACAGGGTGGGGTTCAGACCCAGGGCCCCGATTTTAATGATGAGCTTGGCGGGTACTATGATGATGAAGGCTGAGCTTTAGTCAATGAACAGCATTCTGACGAAGGTATTCCTCTTGTCCAGATGGGATCGGGTAGTGTGATGGTGATTGCATTGTCTGTGGTTCTATTGGGGCGGTGAGCAAATTGAAGTGGGTCTAGGGTGTCAGGTAAGGTAGAGGTGATATGATCCTTAACTAGTCTCTCAAAACACTTCATGACGACAGGAGTTCTACGGGGCGATAGTCATTTAGTTCAGTTACCTTTGCTTTCTTGGGTACAGGAACAATGGTGGACATCTTGAAGCCTGGGATAAGGAAAGATTGAATATGTCCATAAAAAATCCAGCCAGCTGGTCTGCGCATGCTCTGAGGACGTGGCTAGAGACGCCGTCTTGGCTGGCAGCCTTGAGAGGGTTAACACGCTTTAAATGTCTTACTCACGTTGGCCACGGAGAATGAGAGAGCACAGCCCTTGGGAGTGGGCTGCGTCGGTGGCACTGTGTTATCCTCAAAGGGAGCGAAGTTGTTTAGCTTGTCTGAGTTTTCACCCTAATCTATTGCACCTGATTCTCATAATTAGCTGGTTGATGCACTGAATTAAGTTAGTTACAACTGGGGTTGGACTGAAAACCTACAGGAGGGTAGCTCTCCAGGAACCGAGTTAGAGAGCCCTGCTGTAGACCCAGCCACATACGTCATGTCTGAGCCGTTGAATTGCGACTCCACTTTGCGACGCCACATTGTCTCTGTACTGATGTTTTGCCTGTTTGATTGCCTTATGGAAGGAATAACTATACTGTTTGTATTCAACCATATTCCCAGTTACCTTTCCATGGTTAAATGCGGTGGTTCATGCTTTCAGTTTTGCGTGAATGCTGCCATCTATCCACAGTTTCTGGTTTGGGTAGGTTTTAATAGTCACCATGGGAACAACATCTCCTAGACACTTCCTGATGAACTCAGTCACATTGTCCGTGTAAACGTCAATGTTATTCTCAGAGGCTACCCGGAACGTATCCCAGTCTTCGTGATCAAAACAATCTTGAAGCATGGATTCCGATTGGTCAGACCAGCGTTGAATAGACCTTAGCGCGGGTACTTCGTGTTTGAGTTTCTGGAGGAGCAAAATGGAGTCGTGATCTGATTTGCTGGAGGGAGGGCCTTGTAGGCATCTTGAAAAGGTGAGTAGCAGTGGTCTAGTGTTTTCCCTAAGCGAGTAATACAGTCAATGTGTTGATAGCGTTTTCTGCAAATTTGCTTTGTTAAAATCCCCAGCTACACTAAATGTGGCCTCAGGATATGTGGTTTGCAGTTTGCATAAAGTCCAGTGTAGTTCCTTTAGGGCAGTCGTGGTTTCGGCTTGAGGGGGAACATACACGGCTGTGACTATAACCGAAGAGAATTCTCTTGGGAGGCAATACGGTTGGCATTTGATTGTGAGGTATTCTAGGTTGGGTGAACAAAAGGACTTGAGTTTCTGTAGGTTATCTCAATCACGCCATGAGTAGTTAATCATGAAACATACACCCCCGCCTTTCTTCTTCCTGGAGAGTTCTTTATTCTTGTGTGCGCGATGAACTAAGAACCCAGCTGGCTGTATGGACGGGGACAGTATATGCCGACAGAGCCATGATTCCGTGAAACAGAGTATATTACAGTCCCTGATGTCTCTCTGTTCGGAGGTCCTCGCGTTAAGCTTGGCTACTTCATTGTCCAGAGACTGAACATTAGCGAGTAATATACTCTGAATGGTACTGTAATTCTACCCGACAGAATAGAGGTCCGTACCATATCTTTGGAGCCCCAAAAACCTTTTGAACACTAGTGGTTGCATAGTATTGTTGTTTCTGGCTCATTAACATATTTTGAGTCATGCCTTTATAAGAGGCTATATTTTTTGCACCCGTGAGGGAGAATGCTGTACAAATTTAACCTGACACCGTTTCTGCTAATGGAATCCCCCCCAACATTCCGCTGAAAAGGCAGCGCGGGAAATTCAAAAATATTTTTTTGAAATATTTAACTTTCACACATTAACAAGTCCAATAGAGCAAATGAAAGATAAACATATTGTTAATCTACCCATCGTGTCCGATTTTTAAAAATGTTTTACAGCGAAAACACAACATATTTGTTAGATCACCACCAAATCCAAAAAAACACACAGCCATTTTTCCCAGCCAAAGATAGTCACAAAAGCAGAATTAGAGATAAAATTAATCACTAACCTTTGATAATCTTCATTAGATGACACTCATATGACATCATGTTACACAATACATTTATGTTTTGTTCGATAATATGAATATTTATATCCACAAATCTCGGTTTACATTGGCGCCATGTTCAGAAATGCCTCAAAATATCCGAGTAATTACAGAGAGCCACGTCATATAACAGAAATACTCATCATAGACTTTGACGAAAGATACATGTTTTAAATATAAGTAATGATACACTGGTTCTTAATGCAACCGCTGTGGCAGATTTTTTTTAAACTTTACAAAAAAAGCATACCATGCAATAATCTGAGACGGCGCTCAGAAGTAAATATATTTCTCCGCCATGTTGGAGTCAACAGATACGAAATTACATCATAAATATTCCCTTACCTTTGATGATCTTTCATCAGAATGCAGTGCAAGGACTCCTAGTTCCGCAATAAATCGTTGTTTTGTTCGATAATGTCCATTACTAGTGTCCAATTAGCTACTTTTGCTAGCACGTTTAGTTCACACGTCCAAAAGCTGAGGCTGGGCCAGGCGAACTCGGACGAAAACTTCAAAAAGTTATATTCCAGGTCGAATAAACTGGTCAATCTAAGTAGAGAATCAATCTTCGGGATGTTATCATATATATCCAATAACGTTCCAACCGGAGCATTCGTTTTTGTCTACAGAGTAATGGAATGCAAGGCGCTATAATGACTACTGCGCGTAACCAGGAACTGGCATTCTGCCAGACCAGTGACTCAAATAGCTGCCATCCGGTCCCACATCACACTAGAGGCTTCATTCCACGTTCTACTGACTGTTGACACCTAGTGGAAGGCGTAGGAAGTGCGAACAGATCCATATCTTATTTGGATGTGAATAGGCCGATGAGTTGAAAATCAACCAACCCCAGAATTTCCACTTCCTGTTTGGAAGTTTGCCTGCCCTATGAGTTCTGTTATACTCACAGACAAAATTCAAACCGTTTTAGAAACTTCAGAGTTTTCTATCCAATAGTAATAATAATATGCATATATTAGCATCTGGGACAGAGTAGGAGGCAGTTCACTATGAGCACGCAATTCATCCAAAGTGAAAATGCTGCCCCCTATTCCTAAAAGGTTTAACTCTTATGTCGTTATAGTTCTCCATCATTTAAAAATGTATAGGGGACAGATTGGAGTGGCAGAAAGTCTTAAACATTAAATCAGGGGTGTCAAACTCATTTCATGTAGGGTCTAGAGTCTGCAGGCTTTCCATTTCAATTAAGACAACCAGGTGAGTGGAGTTCTTTACTAATTAGTGACCTTAATTCATCAATCAAGTACCAGGGAGGAGTGACAACCTGCAGACACTTGGCCCTTTGTGGAATGAGTTTGACCCATGTGCCTTAAATGGTTGAGCATTTTGCCCTAATATGTAAACACTTTACCTAGTAGCCAACCTGCTTGCACCAATCCCTTGTATTTACAGTAAAATACTGTGAAATACATACAGTTGAAGTCGGAATTTTACATACACTTAGGTTGGAGTCAATAAAACTTGTTTTTCAACCACTCCACAAATTTCTTGTTAACAAACTATAGTTTTGGCAAGTCGATTAGGACATCTACTTTGTGCATGACACAGTTTGCAACTGCACATGGGAACAAAGATTGTACCTTTTGGTCGCAAATGAGTCTTCCAAATGGACAATTTTTCCAACAATTGTTTACAGACTAATTATTTCACTTATAATTCACTGTATCACAATTCCAGTTGGCCAGAAATGTACATACAGTAAGTTTGTCTGTGCCTTTAAACAGCTTGGAAAATTCCAGAAAATTATATGGCTTTAGAAGCTTCTGATAGGCTAATTGATACAATTTGTGATACAATTACAAACCTGTGAATGTATTTCAAGGCCTACCTTCAAACTCAGTGCCTCTTTGCTTGACATCATGGGAAAATCAGAAGAAATCAGCCAAGACCTCATAACAAAATTGTAGACCTCCACAAGTCTGGCTCATCCTTGGGAGCAATTTCCAAACGTCTGAAGGTACCACGTTCATCTACACAAACAATAGTACCAAATATAAACACCATGGGACCACGCTGTCATACCGTATAAGGAAGGAGACGCGTTCTCTCTCCTAGAAATGAACATACTTTGGTGCGAAAAGTGTAAATCAATCCCAGAACAACAGCAAAGGACTTTGTGAAGATGCTGGAGGAAAAAGGTACAAAAGTATCTATATACACAGTAAAACGATTCCTATATCGACATAACCTGAAAGGCCACTCAGCAAGGAAGAAGCCACTGCTCCAAAACCGCTATAAAAAAGCCAGACTACAGTTTGCAACTGCACATGGGGACAAAGATCGTACTTTTTGGAGAAATGTCCTTCCTGATGAAACAAATGTAGAACTTTTTGGCCATAATGACCATCATTATGTTTGGAGGAAAAAGGGGAGGCTTGACAGCTGAAGAACACCATCCCAACCGTGAAGCATGGGGGTAGCAGCATCATGTTGTGGGGGTGCTTTGCTGCAGGTGGGACTGGTGCACTTCACAAAATAGATGGCATCATGAGAAAATTATGTGGATATATTGAAGCAACATCTCAAAACATCAGTCAGGAAGTTGAAGCTTGGTCGCAAATGAGTCTTCCAAATGGACAATGACCCCAAGCATACTTCCAAAGTTGTGGCAAAATGGCTTAAGGACAACAAAGTCAAGGTATTGGAGTGGCCATCACAAAGCCCTGACCTCAATCCCATAGAACGTTCGTGGGCAGAAATGAAAAGGCGTGTGCGAGCAAGGAGGCCTACAAACCTGATTCAGTTACACCAGCTCTGTCAGGAGGAATGGGACAAAATTCACCCAAGTTATTGTGGGAAGCTTGTGGAAGGCTACCCGAAACGTTTGACCCAAGTTAAACAATTTAAAGGCAATGCTACCAAATACTAACATACTGTTCTCTCTGATAATTCAAGGCTAACGGTACCGATGCACCAGCAGGACCCTTAACAGCTTCCACTCCCAAGCCATAAGACTGCTAAATAGTTATTCTATGTAGCTATTTGGTTAACTATTTAACTATCTGCATTTACCCTTTTTGCACTAACCTTTTTGAGTCATCACATACACTGCTGCTACTGTTGACTATCTGTCACTTTAATCCTAGTTATATGTACATACAGTATTGACCTCAATTACCATGTACCTTTTCAGATTGACTCGGTATTGGCACCCCATGTATATAGCCAAGTTATCGTTAGTCATTATTTCTCCATTTTCTTTCTCTCTGCATTGTTGGAAAGTGCCCGTAAGCAATCATTTCACTGTTAGTCTACTCCTGTTGTTTACGAAGCATATGACTAATCAAATTTGTTTTGAAAAAAACAACATAATTTTGCTTGGCTGTAAGTTACTGTCAAATTCATGACAACCCGTTTACAGTCCTCTGTATCCCCCCCACACCTGTATCTCCCTCCCTCCATTCCTCTCACTCCCTCCCCAAGGCTTGACCCTATTTGGCAGACCAGCCGTGCGGTCACCTCAGCCCTGGCCTTCATCAGCAGCTGTGCCAACCCTGTCCTCTACACTTTTGTTGGCAAGTCCTACATCAGGCGGGACGGCTTTGCCTTCATGGCCCGCTTGTTTGAGGGCACGGCGCAGGACTCTGGGACAAGGAAGAGCCGACAGAACAGCCAGAATAGCCGAGAGAGAGACAGGGATGCAAAGGAGGTCGGACTGAAGGAAAAGGAGGGAGACCTAGAGTCGACAACCAGCTCCAATGTCATGAGTCCCGTCTGTGTGAAACCTGGCAATGGCAAGCCGGGCCCGATTCCGACTTAGGAAATGATGCCTTTCTTTTGCACATCTTTCCTACACATTTCTCAGTAGTTTACTTTATGAAGGTGAGTAATGGGCTTCGCAGGAGTGGTTCCCTTACGCGCACTGAAGAGACGTCATTCACCTGCTGAAAACCCTCTTACTTACTGGCCAACAGATTTTCTCGTGGAGTTTTCATTCAATAGAGTTTTCAGTACATTTATTTAGCCATCCCTTTAAATATGGCATACCTTTTAGTTTTGTTTACAGACTCAATACAATATATCGAGAGAATCGGTTCAGAAGATTAGGGATCAATTAAAGAAAGCCATCTTAGTATATATGTGCATACTCATCTCAGTTTCAGCACCAAGTGGTAGATTTTAAAATACTCTGATCTTTTAGATTATTTAGGGTTCGGAAATTATTTTTGAATCCTAAAAAAAGGTTTGGAGGAAGAAAATGGGTTTGATTCATTCAGAAAATTGCCACGTTCAGATCTTTAACTCGTGGTAATTTTGGATGATTAGTGAACAAAGAATTATAATAGGGAAAATAGTGTGAAATAGTAGGCTATACCCTCATCTATTTCCTGCACTAACCATGGAACTGTGTGATGACACATCCAAGTATTGCACCATACGTTGTGTTCAAACTGTTACGTTTGGTCTGTGCTCCTCTCCATAACGATTGAATTAGCTATGTTTAAAAAAAATATATATATATAAGTCGTTACTAATGATTTTCACCAACAACCACATGCCCGTGCGGGCGTTTACAGAGGAAGCAAATGAAGGTTAACAAAATAATGTAATTAAATGGAACGATAATGTAGACTACACCAACTGAAGGGAACTAACAGTAAATTGGCAGTTGAATATGTGTTATTAGGCCTACTGACGATTGATGCTGATAGTGACTAATATTTAACATGATAGAAATAGGAAACAGAGAAGGTCGGGGTAGCCTATAAATCAAGACATTCGAGAGTGCCCATCCCAGCAAGGTAAGGCCATACAATTTAAATTCTGCAATAAACAATTACTATGTGTATTTACAATCCCCTTCTCAAAACGGATTACTCATTTACCTAGCTCTTATAAATAGATATGATCAAGTTGTTATTACAGTGCATGGAGAAATTGTGTTATTTCTATTGGAACAAATTAAGTAGATGCTTTTTCTACTTTGAACCGGGAGGTTTACTAGACCTTATTCATGGTTTCCTCACGTAAAGGTGGTAGAATTATTAGGAAATTAAGTCAAGGTCAGAATACGACGTATCTGTAGACACTCCTCCGCCTCAGCTTCATTTATTCGGTCTCCACCTCGAACGAATAGCGGATGAATAGCATACTATTCCCATGCTTAAGTTCAAGGTTAGAATACGCATAGAGAGGAAAACGCATTTTTTTTAAAGGAATAAAGTTCCATTTACACACGCTTAACTCTGGTCGGAAACTGGGCCATAGTGACTGGAAGATGAATGAGTTGGATGCTATTTCAGAAGCTGTTTTGGAAGGAATGTAGTTTCCTGTAGTTCGCATGGTTGGCCACTAGATATGCAAGTCATGTTTCCTAATGGTTCATGACTGACTTACTGACTGAACCATATCTCTGTTTTTAGAGGTGGTGATTCAAGTTCAGTGGGTGGTGGAGTGAATTTAGTCAATTGTCTTTACAGTATGCTTTGTCTGACTCTCTCTCCTTCTCTCCATTTGTGTCAAATCAAATTTGATTTGTGTGTGTGCCCGCGCATGTGATTTACTGCTGTAAGTACACTACAATTACCAAATTGTTAGAGTAAAAAGAGCACTGTATAATGTAAAGTGTTACCAATATTTGTATACTTGTTTACCACATTTATTTGATCAAAAGCATTAAGACATGTTGTGTTTGTGCCAGTGCAAGAAAATTAAAAACACTTTTCTCAGAGAAGATATGGCTGCCGTTGATTGATTAGGAAACTTTTAGAGGTGAGATCGACATTCACAACAAGACAGCTATCAGAAGAGTCATGACCGACTGGCAAGCAATAGCATGCAGGACTTTCAATCAGTCCAGTCATTTCTTTGCCTTCAGGGAATTAGTTTCACTCCTCTTCCTCCTTTTTTCCTGGAACTATTGTCATCTCTTTTTCTTGTTCTGCCTCCTCGTCCTCCTTCTCCACCTCTCTTTTCCCTGGAACCATTGTCATCTCTTCAACCTCTCCCTCTGGTTTCCCACCTCCCCAGTCCTCCTCCTCTTTCTCTCTACCGCTACCATCATGCTTTGCTCTCACGCTGGGCATGTCCATGTTGGTGGCTGTCCCCTCAAGCAGCTGTGCCACGCCCCCCAAACACCTGGAGGAGGAGCCATAGATTGTGAGGGAGGAGCCAGAGCAGGAGCCAGCCATGGTATAGAGCAGAGGGTTGACAGCACTGCTGAGGTAAGCTACAGCTATGACCACTGTCCTAGCTCTCAGACAGAACCCCAGCAAATCCGTGGAAGACCCGGAGAGAACGGCCCCCACCTGAAACAAGGAATCATAAGTTTTATTATGAACTTGAACTATGTCTACAGACAGTAGATTTGTGTTTTAATGCTATTTTTTTTATCCCCAATTTCGATCTTGTCTCATCGCTGCAACTCCTCAACGGGCTCAGGAGGCAAAGGTCGAGTCATGATTCCTCCGAAACATGATCCGCCAAACCGTGCTTCTTAATACTCGCACCAATGTGTCAGAGAAAACACTGTTCACCTGACAACTGAGGTCGGCCTGCATGCGCCAGCCCCGCCACAAGGAGTTGCTAGAGCGCGATGTGCTAACTAAAGCCCCCCAGCCAAACCCTCCCCTAACCCTGACGACACTGGGCCAATTGTGCGCCGCCCTATGGGACTCCCGATCACAACCCGTTTTGATACAGCCCGAGATCGAACCCGGGTCTGTAGTGATGCCTTAGACCGCTGTGCCACTCGGGAGGCCTCCAATGGTGACTTTAAAACAGTTACAGAGTTTAATGGCTGTGATACGATAACACTGAGGATGGATCGACAACATTGTAGTTACTCAACAATTCTGATTGACAAAATGAAAAGGAGCCTGTAAAAAATATTCCAAAACATGCATCCTGTTTGCAACAAGGCACTAAAGTAATACAGTGAAAAACGTGGCAAAGCTTTTTGTCCTGAATTTAAAAAAGTGTCCTATTTGGGACAAATCCAATACGACACATTACTGAGTACCACTCTTTGCATCATGTTATGGATGTGCTTGTAATCGTTAAGGACCGGGGAGTTTTCAGTATAAAAAAATAATTGCTGCCAAAGGTGCTTGTGTGAATACTTATGTAGATATTTCTGTGTTTCATTTTCAATAAATTTGCTAAACATTTCTGAAAGCATTTTTTCACTTTGTCATAATGGTTTATTGGGCGTCGATGGGTTATTATTATTTTTTGAATCCATTTTGTATTCAGGCTGTAAAACAACTAAACGTGGAATAAGTCAAGGGGTATAGATATTTTTTGAAGGCACTGTATGTACGTACTGTATATACAGTGCATTCAAAAAGTATCCATACCCCTCGACTTATTCCACGTTTAGTTGTACAGCCTGAATTCAAAATGTGTTAAATAAAAAAAGGTTCCTCGTCAATCTACACACAATACCCCATAATGACAAAGCGAAAACAGATTTACATTTATTTTGCTAATTTATTACAAGTTTTTAAAAAACAGATACTTTATTTACATAAGTATTTAGACCCTTTAATATATATGCCCACTTGCAGGATGTTGACCAGGTGGTACGGAGCCCACAAGAGGGCGAAAGTCACGACTATCAGTGTGATGAGGCGGTTGGTCTTCCTGTAGGAGCGGTGGTGCCAGTGGGCACGGCTGGATGCTAAGGCATGAGCGATGCGTAAGTAGCAGAACGTCATGATGCTGAAGGGGACCAGGAACGCAGTAACTGTTTCTAGGGAATAGTGGAACACCTGGTGGAGAGGATAGGACGAGAAACGATTTGATTTCATTATTAAAGTGTCTTCAGGATGCCAAGCCCACATGGGGTTACATTTTAGTACGAGTGTAATTACATATTTTATCTACTTAAATTGCAGTTCTTGTCTGTTACAAATAAATGCATCAAAAACTATGTTGACAGATTGATCAATTGTTTTAGCTATATCCACATCTATTTAGAATAAATATGCATATAGAATTTAAAAAATCTACGATATGTTTTATGGAAAACAGATGAAATAATGTGGTGTACAATACTAAAATAACAAGATGTATGAAGGAATATTCTGTCAGTAAAGTTACCTGGTGGGCGGGCCCGGGGTGATGCGTGGTACACTCCCCCTTTCGGACCTGGCGGTACACAAGCTGAGGAGTGGGAAGCACCGTAGCCAGCGCCCACACCACACACATGATAGGAAAGAGCTTCGACTTCGTCCGGACTCGCTGGGACCAGAAAGGGCGTAGCACGCCATGGAGTCGGTCGACCCCCATCAAGGTGATCAATAGGATGCTGAGGTACATGTTGATGCCACAGACGTAATGCAGGAGCTTACACATTATCTCTCCAAACTCCCAGACTCTGGCCTTGAAGAGCTGGTGAATAAACAAGGGTGCGGAGAGCAGCACGAGTGCGTCAGCGGCCGCTAGCTGGAGGATGAAGAGGGACGTGATGGAACGACGACTCAGGCGGAATAGTATGGTCCAAACCACTAGGAGGTTTCCGGGGAGACCCAAGGCCATAGCAACCAGGAGAAAGGAGATTCCGACAGAATAAGAAATGGAGGGGTTGGGAGTGGATGAGTCGGTAGAGAAGTAGGTGGTGGTATTCCATGCTGTGGATTCCATCCTGAGAGTCGGAATCGAGAAAGAGCGACAGAGAGGGAGAGCGAGACAGACCGAGAGAGACGTAAAACAAGTGGGGGAGGAAATGGATGATTTTATCATTGAGAAAGAGGAAGTTGCTTGATTCGTTGTTTAGCAACCCTGTGACACAGATTATTGTGAAATGTATGTGTGTGCAGTACATTTTGTAGTGAATTTCAATCACAGATAAAGACAGTAGGTTACTTAAGACCGACAGGAAAGGAGGATGGGTGGGCATATAACATGAAAGTCCAGCAACCCGAAGGTTACGGGATTGAATCTCAACATAGACAACTATTACATTTGAGCTAATTAGCAACTAATTTGCAAACCCTTCCCCTAACCCTAACCCTTTAACCTAACCATTTAACTACTTAGCTATCATGTTACCTGGCGCTAACCTTAACCCACAAACCTAACTATTCTGCCCTTGAGTTGCGTTCTCATGCAAAACTAGACAGATAGCTAACAACTAAGTCTTCAATAAAACTCCCAAGACGTGACTTTTCTTGAATGAATATCTTAAAAACGTTTGTTGTGAAACTGCAAAATACAGAAAAGAATATACTTTAGTATTCAATTCACACCGACATACTGTAGCTGTACATTATACATTTGAAGTTGCATAAATACAAAGCACCATATAGATAATTGTTACTCATATGGTAATTGGCTAACTCCTTTCATTACTCTAATAATGTACAACCATCTATGTAGAATAACAAAGCATATTACACTACAAACAGTTAAGTATATTTTACAATTCGTTTGCATGACCCACGAGCAAAGTAATACAGCTAATGACATACATGAAAGGCATTGCAGTTTGTGTGAGTAAATTCAACCAACTAACATTGATATGTAAGCAACTCTATCAATAACAAGATTATCATCATTAGCTAAATGCTTGAATCGAACTTACAAACAAATATTTTCCAAGGCTGAAGCGTGACAAGAAATAACTACACCGAAAGACCGGCACCGTAGTGTTGTTCTTAGTTGCTTCTGTGTGCAGAACAAATTCTCTACTTCCTGTTTGCGTAGTCTTTCTAAGTACCAGAAAGCTCCACTAGGGGGTGAATAACACCATGGAACACAATGAAAATACATTTTAACCATTGTAATAAAATAATCTGTTACATTCTAACAGGATGGCAGCACACTCCCCGCCTGGTATAATGAAATTGTGCCATTATGAAATAAAACATATCAAGAAACAAATAATGTCCTTTGTGTTATCTTTTGTCTCTAGGATGCTTCAGAAAGAACAACAACAATCTCTGAGATTGGTCTCAGAAACACCTTAGCAGCTCCTTGCTTGACAATTTTTAGTTCTACTTTCCTAACCTTTTGTCAGTACTGGGAAAGGTTTTGACCACAAGCCTGACTGTCCAGTCATTTCTGTGTGCCTGACTGTCTTTCAATAAGACAACATCTCCCACTATTACATTTGGCTTTTCTGCTGTCCATTTTCTGCATCTCTGCAGCATTGTCAGGTACTCCTGTCTCCACCTTTTCCAAAAGGTGTCAGCGAGACACTGGACTTGCTTCCACTGTTTTCCATGAAGGTCGTTCATGCTGAAGTATCCAGAAAGGGCTGAGGAAGTGCTGGTCTTTTGTGTCAGTAACATTGAGGGTGTGAGAATGGCAGGCATGTCCGGGTCGGTTGACACCGACACTAGGGGTCTCGCATTGATTATTGCCATAACTTCAGACATAAGAGTGCTCAAGACCTCATGTGTGAGACGAGTGGAGCCAGTCTGAAACAGCATAAGCATCAAGGATACGTCTGGCAACCCCAATGAGTCTCTCCCAAGAACCACCCATATGAGATGAGTGTGGAGGATTAAATATCCAAGTACATCCCTTATCTGAGAAGTATTTAGTCAGTTCTCTGAGTCATTTGTGTCGATACCCAGTTTCCTGCAGGCACCTATAAAGTTTGTACCTCGATCAGACCGTAGCACTTTTGCTGGACCACGGATAGAGAAAAAAACGCCTCAGCGCGTTGATGAAGCTGGATGTGGACATGGATTCGATGAGCTCGATATGGACTGCTCTACTAGACATACATGTAAAGAGCACCGCCCATCGCTTGGAGTCTGCGCTACCACCTCTAGTGCGACAAGTTATGACATTCTATGGTCCGAACACATCAAGTCCAACGCTGGTGAATGGTGTTTCAGATGTGAGTCTGTTTGAAAAACGACGGCCCTGGTGAGCCACTTGCTCGTGATAATGTCTTACCAGCAGAGTGGTGACATGATGTGTCCGTGGGATGATGATGATGAGGATGTTTGTCGTCTTGTGACATGTCGGCGGAGGATAAGCAGCCTCCCACACTCCGCAACCCATCCTCATCAATCACTGGGTTCAGCTTTTTGAGTGTACTTTGTTTTGGGAACTTTTCCTTTTTCAAGGCATTTGAATTCCTCTCTGAAGGCTTCATGTTGTACACAGTGAATGATTGCTGTTTTGGCTTGTGACAAATCACTTGTACCGCATGGTTTATTACAGTCATGCCAGCCTCTGCAGCTGGTGTTGTCCGCACCTTCATGGAAGGATCTGGGAACATGAATGAGTCGTGCTGTGGCTCGATTGAGAGCTTTCCAGCTTGAGAACCTCTCAAAGCGATGAGAGCTGAGTTGAACTCCAGAAACCTTAGAGGCGAAGACAGTGACGTCTGTTTGAATCTCTGCGTCTGCGTGAGGCTCCATAATGTCAAAATGTATGTTCTCTGGTTCACTTGAATTTGTTTGGGTCCGGAAAGGTGGACCTGAGAACCAACTGGTGTACTTCAAGAGCGCAGTAAGTATAGGCCTGGTTGAATGTTCTGCTGAATTGCATTGAGTGTTTACATAACACCACTGGTCTGGATGGGTAGACTTTCTGATGCGAGTTACCCTATTGGCAACATACACAGAATCTTTTGGTGACATTGTGGATGTAACCGAGAACTATCTTACTGTCTGTGTAGCACTTGGCCGCATTTACATCAATGTCAATTTAGTCTTTGATCAGTTCATACATCTCAACAGCTAGCAAAGCCGCACACAGTTCTAGGCGTGGGATAGTGTGGGCCGGACGAGGGGCCAATTTTGATTTCCCCATGACAGATCCAACATGGCATTGACCTTCCGAGTCAATAACTCTCAGGTAGGCTACCGCTCCTATGGCTACTGTAGAGGCATCCGAGAAGATGTGTAGCTCTCTTTGAGTGGTAGACAAGGAGACTGGGATGTAGGTCCGCTGAATATAAATATGTTCCAACTCCATCAAAGATTCCTTCCACATTTTCCATTTCTCTTCTTTTTCTGTGGGAAGAGGGGCATCCCACTCACTCTGATCAGAAGAGAGTTCTCTGGGCCTCCCGGGTGACGCAGTGGTTAAGGGCGCTGTACTACCAGAGACCCTGGGTTCGCGCCCAGTCTCTGTCGTAACCGGCCGTGACCGGGTGGTCCGTGGGGTGACGCACAATTGGCCTAGCGTCGTCCGGGTTAGGGAGGGCTTGCCCGGTAGGGATATCCTTGTCTCATCGCGCACCAGCGATTCCTGTGGTGGGCCGGGCGCAGTGCACGCTAACCAAGGTTGCCAGGCGCACAGTGTTTCCTCCGACACATTGGTGCGGCTGGCTTCCGGGTTGGGTTCGCGCTGTGTTAAGAAGCAGTGCGGCTTGGTTGGGTTGTGTATCGGAACACGCGTGACTTTCAACCTTCGTCTCTCCCGAGCCCGTACGGGAGTTGTAGATGAGACAAGATAGTAGCTACTAAAAACAATTGGATACCACGAAATTGGGGAGAAAAAGGGGTAAAATTATTAAAAAAGAAGAGTATTCTCTGATTAAGGCTTTACCTTGCATTGTTATTGGAGCCACGAACCCAAGGGGGTCATAAAGACTATTCACTGTGGACAGGATGCCTCTCCACATAAAAGGCTTCATTTACAGGGCTTTCTTTTCCAGGGACACCTGGAATGAGAAGCTGTCTGTTTCCAGGAAAGTCCCAGACTCTGTTGAAAGGGGAGAGGATCCACTCCTAGATCCAGATCTTTAAAATCTTTTGCACGATCCTCCATAGGGAAGGCTTCCATAACTGTTTTGCTATTGGATGCAATCTTGTGTAGTTTCATGTTGGACTCCGCCAACATTGCTTGTGTTTTTCTTAGAATGTTGATAGCTTCTTCTGTAGTAGCTACTGATGTCAGCCTATCGTCGACGTAGAGTTCCTCACTACATATTGCTTGGGTTCTGACCCATGTTCCTTCTCACCCTGTAGCGCTGCTAGTCTCATGCACTGGATGGCTATGGCTGGTGAAGGGCTGTTCCCAAATACATGGACTTTCATCCTGTACTCAATTATGTTTCTATCTGGGTTGTTGTCTTCAAAAACAGTAAAACAATTGTTGCACATCTGCCGTTAGTGCAATGCAATCCTTGCGGAAACGCATTAGGACACCCAAGAGTGTGTTGTTTAAGTCTGGACTACTGAGCAGAACATCATTAAGTGACACGCCTTGACACTTAGCACTGGAGTCAAATACTACTCTTATTTGTTCAGGCTTTTGTGGATGCTAAACACCAAATATGGGCAGATATCAACGTTCTTTGTCTCCCTCTAGTGGCGGTGAAGGTTCAGCTTGGTCGTTATCCGGCATCTTTTGCACGAAGTCAATAAAATGACGCTTCATGTCAGGCTTTTTGTCTAAAGTCCTGCGAAGTGATGTGAGATGGTTCATGGACTGCTCCCTGTTATTGGGAAGGCGACGTCTAGTGGGGCGAAAGGGTAGTGGAGCCATCATCCTGGAAAATATGTTTGTCCATAATGTCCAAGAAGGTTTTGTCCTCCACTGATGGTGCTGGTTTATCATCGTCTTGTGTTTTGTCGAACACTGAACATCCCAGGCTGTCTGTGTTCACAGTTGTGCTTGGATCTGTCGAGTGCAATGTAGAGGGAGAGATGTGTTTCTGAGCTACGCTGTTGTCGTTCTCTTTTACCTGGATGATGTCAGGGAAAGGGCTCAGATAGGATGTGCAACCATTTTGAAGTATGTTTGTCCTGAAGACATTAACATTGGCTGGTCAGTGAGCCGTTCCCAGACAGACCTCACCCACGATGACTCACCCGAGGTCGAGTCGCTGTGCATAAGGAGTGTCGTGGGGCTCATTGATTTGCCCTCGTACCTTGTGTACCCTTAAGATGTCTCGTCCTAAGAGCAGGAGGATGGGAGCGTCTGGGTCCGCAGCTGGAATTTTGTCCATAACTGGTTGCAGATGGGGATGATACACAATGTCGGGGGAGGGAATCTCCATCCTATCGTCTGGCATCATATCACACACCTTGACACCTTAGTCTTTAGCTCTGTGCTGAGTTGACCCACAACATCGGAAACAAATGCCATTGTCTTTTGAGATATGATTTGCGCTCATCTAGAGTTTTGTATCTAAACCCACGACACTTTTTAAGAGGATGAGGCTTGTTATGTATTGGGCAGTGACGGTCAGGGTTTTCAACCTTTGTCTTACTGGGTTTGGTTTGGTGGTCTGAGGCCTCAGATGACGCATCTGTTTTGTATACAGTCACAGGTGTCTTGCTGCTGTACCTGGCAGGTTTCTCACTTTTCATAGACACCTGGTTAGTTGAGGTGTAGAGGGTGAAACTGGGGTCATTTCTAGTTTTCAACCTGGTTCCTGATGAATCTCGAGAAGAACGAGAATGGTAGGAATGCTACCCGATAGTCCTCCTTGTATTTGGATCCCTGTGCAATCCATTTTTCTTGTAAACTGAATGGAAGTTTCTCTACAATAGGGTTTACCCCCCGAGATGTGTCCAGATAAGCGAGGCCTGGAAGGTACCCTTCTACTTTAGCACACTCCAGTTCGAGAAGAATGTCACCTAGTTCTCTTAGTTTGTGATTGTCTTCGTTAGCCAGTTTTGGAAAATCATCCATTTTCTTCAACAGTGGATTCTCGATCACATCGGGTGTACCATAGCACTCTTCTAGTCATTGCCAGACCATGTTAAGCCCTGCTGATGCGTTGAAAATATGGACAGATCTCAGACGACGCTGCCCCCCTAGCCACTTGGTAATTAGATCTAACTCTTCCCTGGCAGATAAATTCAAGTCTCTGGTCGCATTGAGAAAGGATGCTTTCCATGCCCAATAATTTTCAGGGCGATCATCAAACTTCAGGAGTCCTGAACTCACCATCTCACGGGTGTAGGAGGTACTTGATGAGGTCTGGTGACACTTGTGACTCAGGGAAGCTTTGTGTGTATGACTAGAAGTGGGCTTGTTTTCCATTTCCACCATGCTGCTGTTCATTTCTTCCCAATGTGCTGAAGAGGCTCCTCCATCTCTCGCTGTCGGACTCTTGGCTCTTCTTGTTGTACAGTAGACTGCTGGTCTTCCCTAGGAACAGAGGCTTTGTTGGCTGATGAACGTAGAAACAAAACCACCATGTGTGGTTATTCTTGAGCTTTGAGCCCGCTGTGATGTTTTTTCACTATTCTGCCCTTGAGTTGCGTTCTCATGCAAAACTAGACAGATAGCTAACAACTAAGTCTTCAATAAAACTCCCAAGGTGTGACTTTTCTTGAATGAATATATTGAAAACGTTTGTTGTGAAACTGCAAAACACAGAAAAGAATATACTTTAGTATTCAATTCACACCGACATACTGTAGCTGTACATTATACATTTGAAGTTGCATAAATACAAAGCACCATATAGCTAATAGTTCCTCATATGGTAATTGGCTAACTCCTTTCATTACTCTAATAATGTACAACCATCTATGTAGAATAACAAAGCATATTACACTACAAACAGTAACAAAACTACAGTATTGTATATTTTACAATTCGTTTGCATGACGCACAAGCAAAGTAATACAGCTAACGACATACATGAAAGGCATTGCAATTTGTGTGAGTAAATTCAACTAACATTGATATGTAAGCAACTCTATCAATAACAAGATTATCATCATTAGCTAAATGCTTGAATCGAACTTACAAACAAATATTTTCCAAGGCTGAAGCGTGACAAGAAATAACTACACCGAAAGACCGGCACCGCAGCGTTGTTTTTAGCTGCTTCTATGCGTGCAGAACAAATTCTCTACTTCCTGTTTGCGTAGTCTTTCTAAGTACCAGAAAGCTCCACTAGGGGGCGAATAACACCATGGAACACAATGAAAATACATTTTAACCATTGTAATAAAATAATCTGTTACCTTCTAACAGGATGGCAGCACACTAACACTAACTTTAACCCCCTAACCCTAACCTTAACCCCTAGCACTTTTTCATGTACCTGTCATGAATTTCGAATAAGTAATTTGTGTCTAATTCAGAATAAGCTGTGATAGTGTGTTTGCATACACTTTATGCAAAATAACATCAAAATGACTCAACATGCATAAAGAAACACAATCCATGCTGTTCAATACCTTAAAACTTAAGTCAATTTTAAGGATTCTAAAAATACTACATAAAATTCATAAAAATGCTGCAAATAATGAAATGCCTCTTATCTCTACAGCGTCTTATTCGTGTGTAATATTTATTGGTCACATTTGGCCTCATATTGAAACCTGTTCTCACAGTTCCACAGTATCACACACTAACAGCTAACAGGCCACTGCATGCATGGAAGTATCTGATGAGTCAAACAGCAACCAGATAATATATATATATATACATACACAACATCAATATACACAATACTCTGTCTTGCAGTCTCTCTCTCTCCTTCTCGCTCTGACTTTCTCTTGTGCCTCTCTTTGCTCTCTCTCTTGCTCTCTCTCTCTCTCTCTCTCTCTCTCTCTCTCTCTCTCTCGCGTGCTGTCACAGATACATGGTGGTCAGAGAAAAAGGGGAAGATGTTGGGAAAAACAGTGTCTTGACCTTAAATGATCAGCTGCCTCAAAAGTGGTGTGCTATGGAGGACATGGCGTCATTTTGAGAAATAGAGTTCTCATATATGGGCTACATTTAACAAATTCACACAGCTTCAACATCCTGTAAATATTTAACTCTGCTTCAGTTGTAGTTCAACCAAATAGACAGCACATAGACTTCAATCATCAACTGTTTGTATATAATCTGTTGCTGGATCACAACCCAACATGCTATTTCCTCCCTAAAACTTGAATGTGTGTGTGATGCATCATGAATCAGCTCATAGGGAAAAAGGAGAGGAATGTCAGAAATAATACATGATGATAGAGAGAGATGATTTTTAAAAACCTTTTTTGGCACCATTTAGCTATTTGTCATACATATAGTTGAAGTCGGAAATGTACATACACCTTAGCCAAATACATTTAAACTCAGTTTATCCCAATTCCTGACGTTTAATCCTAGTAAAAATTCCCCGTCTTAGGTCAGTTAGGATCACCACTTTATTTTAGGAATGTGAAATGTCAGACTAATAGTAGAGAGAATGATTTATTTCAGCTTTTATTTCTTTCATCACATTCCCAGTGGGTCAGAAGTTTACATACACTCAATCAGTATTTGGTAGCATTGCCTTTAAATTGTGTAACTTGGGTCAAACGTTTAGGGTAGCCTTCCACAAACTTCCCACAATAAGTTGGGTGAATTTTGGCCCATTCCTCCTGACAGAGCAGGTGTAACTGAGTCAGGTTTGTAGGCCTCCTTGATCGCATACACTTTTTCAGTTCTGCCCACAAATTTTCTATAGATTTGAGGTCAGGGCTTTGTGATGGCCACTCCAATACCTTGACTTTGTTGTCCTTAAGCCGTTTTGCCAAAACTTTGGAAGTGTGCTTGGGGTCATTGTCCATTTGGAAGACCCATTTGCGACCAAGCTTCAACTTCCTGACTGATGTCTTGAGATGTTGCTTCAATATATCCACGTCATTTTCCTTCCTCATGAGGCCATCTAGTTTGTGAAGTGCACTAATCCCTCCTGTAGCAAAGCACCCCCACAACATGATGCTGCCACCCCCGTGCTTCACGGTTGGGATGCTGTTCTTTGGCTAGCAAGCTCCCCCTTTTTTCCTCCTAACATAATGATGGCCATTATGGCCAAACAGTTCTATTTTTGTTTCATCAGACCAGAGGACATTTCTCCAAAAAGTACCATCATTGTCACCATGTGCAGTTGCAAACCGTAGTCTGGCTTTTTTTATGGCGGTTTTGGAGCAGTGGCTTCTCCCTTGCTGAGCGGCCTTTCAGCTTATGTCGATATAAGACTTGTTTTACTGTGGATATAGATACTTTTGTACCTGTTTCCTCCAGCATCTTCACAAGGTCCTTTGCTGTTGTTCTGGGATTGATTTGCACTTTTCGCACAAAGGTATGTTCATCTCTAGGAGACAGAACGCGTCTCCTTCCTGAGTGGTATGAAGGCTGCGTGGTCCCATGGTGTTTATACTTGGTACTATTGTTTGTACAGATGAACGTGGTACATTCAGGCGTTTGGGAATTGCTCCCAAGGATGAACCAGACTTGTGGAGGTCTACAATTTTTTTAAGAGGTCTTGTGTGATTTCTTCTGATTTTCCCATGATGTCAAGCAAAGAGGCACTGAGATTGAAGGTAGGCCTTGAAATACATCCACAGGTACACCTCCAATTGACTCAAAATATGTCAATTAGCCTATCAGAAGCTTCTAAAGCCATGACATCATTTTCTGGAATTTTCAAAGCTGTTTAAAGGCACAGTCAACTTAGTGTATGTTAACCTCTGGCCGACTGGAATTGTGATACAGTGAAATAATCTGTAAACAATTGTTGGAAAAATTACTTGTCATGCACAAAGTAGATGTCCTAACTGACTTGCCAAAACTAACAAGAAATTTGTTGAGTGGTTGAAAAACGAGTTTTAATGACTCTAACCTAAGTGTACGTAAACATCCGACTTCAACTGTAGCAAAATTCCAAATGCCAACAAAGTAAAACACCTCATTGCATAGCAGTATCAAAGCAGGTCCCCCTCTCTCCCACCACACAGGGAACCCCACATTCTTCTAAATTCCCACCAACTTGAAATATCCCACTGTGCACAGACATCAGTTCAACGTCTATTTCATGTTGTTTCAATGTAATTGAATTGAAGACATGGGAACAAATGGGAACACAAGACATGGGAACAAATGTTGATTCACCCATTGTGTGCCCGGTGGGATGGTGCCAGGGAAATGAAGAGAGCAAGCAGGTGAGTAAGAAAGACAACAGACTACAAAGACTGATGGATATTTGACAGTATGACGTGTATATGACACGTTACGTTATTGCATATGCTTAATGCAATAGGATTGGTCAACATAAATGACCAGGTTGGAACAGAAGGCTTTCATCGCATTTGAACATGGTCAAATGGGATGAGCACAGACTTCCTTCCTTATTTGTTGTGATATCATATCCCCAGTGCTTCCCCTCGCTTGCGTTCAAGAACATGACGCAATAATGGCAGAAGGAGTACAAGAGTGAGTAAAGAGAGGAGAGAAGGAAGACTGAGACGTGGAGGCAAGTGGACGGACGGGCAGTCAGATCGGCGGAAAGATCAAACATTTACAAAATAGCCAACAAAAGCACTTCCTGTGGATTTGCTCTGAGAAGATAACTCCACAAGTGAACCAGCTCATAAAGGTCAGCGTTGTGTTAGTGTAAAGCCAATATACATGTTTTATATTTGTTGATACAAACATTGTGTATAGTGTCCAGAATGAAATGTTTTTGAAGGGGAGGTGTGTTTTATTGTCCCTTTTTTGTGACAATGTGATGTCCATGTGCGTATATGACTGTATGGGATGATGTGTTGAAGATAGGCATGCAAAGATCCTGAACTTATCAGTGCTTATTGGAAATACAGCCACAGGGACCTAGGTGTAAACAAGTCCCTCTGGCCTTTGTCCAGTGCTTATTTGGAGCCAGATCTTGCCGGAACAGGATCCGGAACCTCTCAATTTGGGACTGTTTCATTCCGGAACCCATTTGCCAGGATCCGGTAACTCTCATGGCATGAAAAATCATTTCCACCAGGGTTGCAACTTTCACGGTAGACAAGTGACAGTTTTATCATTGGAATGTGATATAAAAGAAGGCAACTGTGTGCTTTAGGCTGTTTGGAGTGTTTATCCGGCTGGATTTAAAACCACGTGGACACCACAGAGTGGGCTGCCAGGCTGTGTGAAGGCAAAGCTTCTAGAAGGTTGGCTGGACCAGCACAGGGGAGTTAGGTATAGTTCAGTGTGCGCGTTGCGCTCTTTCACCGAGTTGTAAAAGGAACAGAAACTGGCTACTCTTTAGTTGACTGATGTGCCTTTTCCTGGAAAGGTAACTGCTCATTAACTTAAAAGAAAAAAACTAAACTAGTGTTTATTCGCAGTGCTGAGCTAGTATTGTAACTGACATGTAACATTAGTTAATGTTTCATCCCCTCTCGACTGAGGTGAATGAATAAGCTCCACTTCCTACGTTTTGCATAGTACTATAGGTTAATGCCTACCTTTTTAGGAGTACGATTTGCAGGCAGAGACTAATAAATGGGTAATCCATACTTATTGAAAATGAAAAGGCACAACGCTCGATCACCATAGTAGACTAACCTGTGTGTGTGTTGTGTCTGTTCCTTTTCAATCATGATTAAATTTGTTGATTGCTCTTCTACTCATGTTGGTTGAGTGCCCTCCACTTCTTTTCATTATCAATATTTATTTGCAGACATTGTAGTAAACTACAGTCTAATCATATTTAAGTTCATTTCATATTCAAGTTAACTGACATGTGATTCTCATGACACGTGATTCTCAGGGAGCCTACTTTTTCAACGAGACTACACATACTAGGCGCACTTGAACTCTCACGCCCAACTAGGAGAGGTAGGCTACCGAAGGTGAAGCACCGGATTCTGAATGTATGAATAATGCAAAAGAAAATGTTTTTTAGGCTAACACATACAGTAGCATACAGACGCATACAAAGCAGAAAGAAGACCGTTTCAAAAAGAATCTGTGGGACAAGAAAAATATTTTGTCTGACACGCCCGCTCCCGCCTGCAGCATGACAAATCGGGACCTGTGGGCATGCCACGGAAATACAGGCCTCTAGTGCAGTCAGTACACAACACTATGCTCATCATGTCTTAAAAGGATCATATGGTGACAGGGGTCCCAGTAGTGTCAGACAGCCAGGGAAGACCAGTCTACGGAGCACAGGTGAATTTTGCAGTATATTCAGTGAATGATACAAAGTTACATTTTAAATTGATGGGTAGACCTAGCTACAGGACAGCAGATTAAGTTTAAAGCTACAGTCTGGCATCTGAGAATAATGGTAATTTCAATTATTGAACCATTGTTTCTATTCTTGGGTAATATAATGTATAAATGTACACCAAGGTAATTCTTTGTCATGCCTCATTTGAGGAGGATCAGATGGTGATAGGAGTCTCAGCAGCCAGGCAGCTAGGGAAGACCAGTCTGTGACAGAGGTGAGGAGATACAACACTTTCTTCTCTCTGTCCAGTAAACACTGGACAAGCCAGATTCTATTTTAAGGCAGTCTGACAAACTTCCAAAGTTGATTTCCAAACTATATCAAGGGATGATTGAGGCTTTTCCCGATGACACAAAACGAAAATTTGAGGAAGATCTGCGAGACGCTACTGGTAATGATGAGAGAATACAGATCTGTTAGAATGCCCAGTCATGTTCATATAATCTCACTGATAAATGACTGCAGTTTAAGACCACCCATAGAACGTGCTATATGCCAGTGAAACTGAATATCATGCACTCAGAAATTGTATTATTCTGCTGGAGGTGTAAAACACAAAAGGAGACATATTTGCATATGTTATGGTCTTGTGAAGGCTGACTGAATTCTGGCAAAGAGTATGTTCTTTTATCTCAGCAAGTCTACAGATTTGTCCTTCTCCCTGTTTTTGTTTGCTTGGTAATGTTGATACTGGAGACTTGTCAGACAAAACTGTGCAACCTACCATTTATACTGGCTAATACATGCGTTGCCATTAATTGGAAGGTTGGTTATCCTTCCACAATGTATGGAACAAATGTCAAGTTATGTACAGTATCACTAGATTTGTTTTAGGATTCAGGGTACACGCGAAGGCTTCTGGAGGTGCCACTGCTCCCCTGATAAATTGAAATACATTTGTCAAAATTAAAGAATTACTGCTATCAGTTCAGAAAGAATTGAAATAATTTTGAAAACTACACCAGGAGTAGGCCTATAAATTGGCCACAGATGATTAATGGTTTATTTAACAAAATTGCCTGGCTGTGGCTTGTGTGTAGCCCACCCAGCTAGCACAGTTTATCTGGGCCGATTCCGGCTGGGAGCAGGGGCACTCCGCTGAGAGTCAGACTCGGCCTATGTCATGTGGCCCGAGTCTGGGCCGTCTTCGGCAGTATTACTTATGCCTAGGATGTGGGGATTGAGCTCGGGCCGATTCCGGTGTGAGTTATCTGGCCCAAATGTATTACTTGGGGATCAGGCCGATTCCGGTGATACAGTAGTTTTCTGGCCCAAATGTATTACTTGGGGTTCGGGCCGATTGGGGCTACTCCCTGGCAGATGATTACACGGGCTGCTTTATATAACTAACATTTAATTATTTATTTTTCCATATTTTTTGTCCTTGTTTCTGTGATAAAAAAATACAATTAACATTTAAATAAAATTCTTTAAAAGTCCTGTGTAGTAGTTTGATACTTTGTGCAGGGCAATTGATAAGCATTACAGATGCTGGGTCGAGACTCGTGCCGGCTGCTTCTGGGCCAATTCCTCATTGCTAGCTGGGCAATCACCAGGCATGCCTACAGTCGGGAACCTGCAGCAAATCTGTCAGTCATGCAGCCAAAACAGTTTACAGTCGGGAACGCACGGAAAATCTGTCAGTCATGCAGGCCTTTACCGATATTTCAGATACAATCGCGTCAAAAATACAGGTTGGAAAGCAAATGGATTCTGTTGAAAAGAGAAGACTATTCTGTCTGTTGGCTACCAAGTTTTCAACTTCCAAATAGGCCTATTGAGCAAACAGCATTGTTTACCAAGTAAAACAAGAGAGAGACGTTTTACCACGAGCACAACGCCAGTGAGTGAAACTGGAAAGCTTTTTAGGACGATAATTTCCTCCTGGTATTGTACAATATGTGTCTCCACACACCTAGATCTAGGCTATTGATGTGTTGAAGACCAGGTAGTTTTTAATTGATCTCAGATTAAATAAATAAAGGTTAAATTAAAAGATTCTTACTTTGTTAGTGTCAAAATAGCCTGACATTTTGATTTACAATTATGTAGAATTGCGTTTATAAAGGCCACCTTTTCCACAAACCCTAGGCTACAAAATGTTTTCCCCATGTGTACAACTTCTGCAAGCGCCTCTACTGAACTATGCCAGTACGCAAAAGCAGAGCTTCAGTTTGCTCTTTGTGGTCTAGGCTGGGTAACCAAAAAGCACTTTGTGACAACTATGTTGATGAAAAAGTGCTTTATGGATATATTTGATTCGATTCCCTCTTCAGGAATTGTGTAATATCCATTGTTGTCCTCTCATTCTGTGTGTCTCTTCCATTCATAGAGCTATATTTTATACCGTGTGTTCTAATTCTTATTTCTCTGGTCATTCTATTCAACAGTAGTGAGGACTGCGAATCCCAAAGTTCTACAAACCAAAGATTCTTCAATTCCCCCCCCTAAATGGCGTCAGACCTCTCCATCTCCGCTGCCCCCCCCAGCTCCCCTCCACCTCTCCTCTCGCCTCCTCTCCTTTCTCACCAGTCAAACCAGATCGGCATCTCCATCCTGGTCCTAGCATTCGTCTTCGGTTTCCCCGGTAACCTCTTTGTTGTGTGGTCGGTGCTGTGCCGTGTGAGGCATCGGTCAGTTACTTGCCTACTCGTCTTAAACCTCGCTGTGGCCGACGCGTTGGTGTTGCTAAGCTCCCCGCTTTTCCTGCGCTTTCTGGCAGGCGGGCGAGGCTGGGAGTTCGGGGCGGTGGCCTGTAAAATGGTACACTACCTGTGCTGTGTCAACATGAACGTGTCCATCTACCTGATCAGCCTGATGAGCTTGGATCGCTGGCTGGCCGTCGCAAGGCCATTCCTGGCCCAGAGGATGAGGACCAAGAAAACCCTGAGGGCTGTTCTACTGGGGATCTGGGTGCTGGCTTTCGTCTTGGCACTGCCCATGGCCTTCTATCGCAGGTAAGGCTGTTTGTATGGATTGTGTGTGTGTGAGAGAGGCATGAGAGAGAGGAAATATAAAAATACACACACTAATGTTACTGTAATTTAATTATGCCAATGTGTTTTCATTTATTGAAAACCCTTAATCTATTTCATGAGAATTTGTAAGATTCTTGTTTGCATAAAATAGACGGAGACCAGTCTTTTCAATAATAGGTAACAGAATTTATTCTCGGAGCGCACTGCCACTTCACCACGAGCAACAGTTTATATACAAAACATGACGTCATTTCATTGCTTAACAGAAACCCCTCCTCTCGACAGGGACAAAGTGAGGTGAAAAATTCATTCTAACTTACTAACACACTCCCAGGTAACTTTTGACCCCTCAACATTATCGATCACCACTTAGCTGACAGTTCTAAATAACAGAAAACCTAGGAATGCACTCACTGTCTTATCTAACAACCCCAGAGCTCAGTTTCGTCGGTTCAACCATAGGTTAACGACCTTATCTGTTTACACAGTCCACTTCTTTCTTCCTAGTTGGAATGGTGTTCATTAACTTTAATTACTCCTTGTCTGTGTCACACAATCCCATCTTATGGACTCATATTGTCAATCAGATATAATAAAACAGAGTATAAGTTTACTTAGTTACAATTCTATTTGAAATGGGGATATTGTTTATTCATTTACTCATAATAATTCTAACAATCCACCCTAAAAATGACTAAACAATTCATACCATCATTAAACACTACATGGAAATATCAATGATATACTAGAAGAAGACATCCCAATACATGTATGTACACAATCAACTTCAATGACTGTTCTATCATATATTTTGTGACTGTGCAATCAAACACATCCGAACAAACCTAACACAGTCACACAGGTGAAGGTAGCCCATAACACAGTAATCATAACATTTTTCCATCTTCCAAACACACTGTCAACCCAATTAGTCAGAGAAGTATCCACCCCTGAGTTTACTGCCAACTCGTGAACTAGGGTGTGTAAACCAGACAAGGCCTTGGTCACTGACCCATCCGAAGCCGTGTCATCGGTTCCAAATTAATTAGCCGGTAATACTCGGCCATCACGTCATTCCCCCACACAACCACCAGATGTGAGCCCTGGGCCTCCTTATCTTACTGAAATCCCCAGATCTCAACCAGCCTGTCAAATCACTCATTGGTCGCATCAGAAGTAACATTATCTGTCCTATCGCAGGTACTGATTTCCCCCACATATTTCCCAGAAGTACTATACTGAATCAAACAGTAAACAGTCTCCCCTTGCCTCTGTGAAAGGAGGAAGCTTAGATTTCAGAGGAACATGTGGATATAAATAGTGCAAATCCATACAACTTATCTGGCTTTCCTGCTTCCATGAATAGCTTTACCATACAGGCCGTTCCCTGAGGTGAATAATTCCATTCAATGGAAAAGGGATGGTTGTCAACTGAGGTTATTGATCTGGTCATATATTGAATCCACTCTAACCAGAGGTTAGAATCCTCATAACCAGTTTCCCTTTCCTTAAGATCTTTCATCTGAACTATCCACACCGGCTCTTGGCTCTGGACAACTCCACAGTCAGTATCTGCTTTGTCAGAGGGACTCTGCTTGTATTCGGCTGACTATAGAGCAATTAGCTGTCTAACTTTTTCTACCTGGAATGCACTAGGTTATCAACTGAAACCCTTACTTTCACTACACTCCATCTCCTTCCATGCTAGGTATGTAGATTTATGTAGCCTCTCACATGATGTGAGCTATAACTTGTTTCCATGAACTACACAGAGACTTGCATAGATGTCTTCCATAATAGCTGCTATTAATCCTGCACTGCCAAGAAGTCAGAGGCCCCATTTGGTCTACATAGAACTCCACTGAGACATCCTTCCCTATCCTACTCTCAGTTCCTGTTTATCCAGATCAAGTGATCTCTTATGCTTGGTTAATACTAATTCCTCCTTGTTTAACTATGTCAATATTACCCTCTGGCCTTCTCAGGGGGTTCATGGTGTATCAGGAATAAGGTCTCACAACCAGACAGCAAAGGATAGACCAGTGACCCATAAAGCCCCACCCTCTTCCAGATAACAAATCATTAGCAAGAGCCAGACACACTTTCACTTCTATGAACAAAAACGGTGATGGAATGACAGGTAAGGTAATCTTCATTCGAGAGATGGCCCCCAGAATTCTGTTAATTCCAGTTCTCCTCTCGAACACTGTTATTGTTCGACAGTGTCAAAGTGTCTTACCCTCCCGCAGTGTGATATGAATCCGGGTAGCGGGTAGCGATTTAAACAGTAACCCTTTTCCGTCCTATCTCTCAAATACCACTAAGCGTCTCACTGTTTGACTTTAACTAAAATCATTGATTTTTGAAAAAACGTATCTATGAGTGGCAATCTCTAAAGTCCTTACATTTCCTTTATCAATCTATCTTGATCCTAACAATAATCCTAAATCACAGATGTCCTATATTCCTGTTAAATTTAAAACTATTTAAAAAACCTCCTAATAGTCAAACAAAGCCAAAACAAATGCTAACCATATCAAAATCCTTCCTACACTTACAAACTCTTTCCTTCAGGGATCCTCAGTATTCTATCTGACAATAACATGAATTAAACTTAAAATCAGTTTCCTCAATAATTTAATATATGTTGCGTAGTGTGGAATACCTTATCTACAGTAATTTATCACCCCTAAGAACTAAAACGTATTTTTCTATGTAATTTGGCTTAATATATCTCCTATCCAAACCTCAATGTATTTTATCTTCCGCTATTTATTCTCAATGATAAATAGGATTATTTTCTGTTGTAATACCAAATCAATAATAGCCAATTCAAAAACTTCACAGCTAATGTTGTAAAACAGAATCCTGAACCACTTTCTCATTTGCGATTCAAACAATAATTCTAACCCCAAACTAAAACTACATTATAATTAATTTACCTTAAAACTAGTAACCCAAATGACCACAAATTCATTATACAAATGGCTCTCCCCTGAGGCTGATCAGACCCCAAGAGATAGCCATGATAAGGTCATACCACCCTTTTATAGTCATGTTCCATACCACATTAGACATATTAAAGAACCCTTTATCCTTAAAATCAAAAACTTCACTTGTGTAATTAAAACTCATAAAATATAAACTCATAAAGTTCCATATGTGAGCGTGCCTCTTTAAAATACCTTTGCACTAAAACAAATAGTCCTAACAAATGTTTTATGTGTAAATATTTGCAAACCTTAATGAATAAACAAAACTTCAAGGCCTTTTTCAATTTGGTCGTTTAAGGCCTCAATCTCACCCACTCTCCCCAATATTATAGTCCCAGGAAATATCTAAAAGAGAGACAATAAAACTCAGATTCTCCCAGAAAAACACAAAATGCCTAACTATTTAAAAACATTTTTTTTTATTTCACCTTTATTTAACCAGGTAGGCTAGTTGAGAACAAGTTCTCATTTGCAACTGCGACCTGGCCAAGATAAAGCATAGCAGTGTGAACAGACAACACAGAGTTACACATGGAGTAAACAATTAACAAGTCAATAACACAGTAGAAAAAAAAGGGTGAGTCTATATACATTGTGTGCAAAAGGCATGAGGAGGTAGGCAAATAATTACAATTTTGCAGATTAACACTGGAGTGATAAATGATCAGATGGTCATGTACAGGTAGAGATATTGGTGTGCAAAAGAGCAGAAAAGTAAATAAATAAAAACAATATGGGGATGAGGTAGGTAAAAATGGGTGGGCTATTTACCGATAGACTATGTACAGCTGCAGCGATCGGTTAGCTGCTCAGATAGCAGATGTTTGAAGTTGGTGAGGGAGATAAGTCTCCAACTTCAGCGATTTTTGCAATTCGTTCCAGTCACAGGCAGCAGAGTACTGGAACGAAAGGCGGCCAAATGAGGTGTTGGCTTTAGGGGTGATCAGTGAGATACACCTGCTGGAGCGCGTGCTACGGATGGGTGTTGCCATCGTGACCAGTGAACTGAGATAAGGCGGAGCTTTACCTAGCATGGACTTGTAGATGACCTGGAGCCAGTGGGTCTGGCGACGAATATGTAGCGAGGGCCAGCCGACTAGAGCATACAAGTCGCAGTGGTGGGTGGTATAAGGTGCTTTAGTGACAAAACGGATGGCACTGTGATAAACTGCATCCAGTTTGCTGAGTAGAGTGTTGGAAGCAATTTTGTGGATGACATCGCCGAAGTCGAGGATCAGTAGGATAGTCAGTTTTACTAGGGTAAGTTTGGCGGCGTGAGTGAAGGAGGCTTTATTGCGGAATAGAAAGCCGACTCTTGACTTGATTTTTGATTGGAGATGTTTGATATGAGTCTGGAAGGAGAGTTTACAGTCTAGCCAGACACCTAGGTACTTATAGATGTCCACATATTCAAGGTCGGAACCATCCAGGGTGGTGATGCTGGTCAGGCGTGCGTGCGGGTGCAGGCAGCGAACGGTTGAAAAGCATGCATTTGGTTTTACTGGGCGTTTAAGAGCAGTTGGAGGCCACGGAAGGAGTGTTGTATGGCATTGAAGCTCGTTTGGAGGTTAGATAGCACAGTGTCCAAGGACGGGCCGGAAGTATATAGAATGGTGTCGTCTGCGTAGAGGTGGATCAGGGAATCGCCCGCAGCAAGAGCAACATCATTGATATATACAGAGAAAAGAGTCGCCCGAGGATTGAAACCTGTGGCAGCCCCATAGAGACTGCCAGAGGACCGGACAGCATGCCCTCCGATTTGACACACTGAACTCTGTCTGCAAAGTGATTGGTGAACCAGGCAAGGCAGTCATCCGAAAAACCGAGGCTACTGAGTCTGCCGATAAGAATATGGTGATTGACAGAGTCGAAAGCCTTGGCAAGGTCGATGAAGACGGCTGCACAGTACTGTCTTTTATCGATGATGATTATGATTCGGTTATGATATCATTTAGTACCTTGAGCGTGGCTGAGGTGCACCCGTGACCGGCTCGGAAACCAGATTGCACAGCGGAGAAGGTACGGTGGGATTCGAGATGTTCAGTGACCTGTTTGTTGACTTGGCTTTCGAAGACCTTAGATAGGCAGGGCAGGATGGATATAGGTCTGTAACAGTTTGGGTCCAGGGTGTCTCCCCCTTTGAAGAGGGGGATGACTGCGGCAGCTTTCCGATCCTTGGGGATCTCAGACGATATGAAAGAGAGGTTGAACAGGCTGGTAATAGGGGTTGCGACAATGGCGGCGGATAGTTTCAGAAATAGAGGGTCCAGATTGTCAAGCCCAGCTGATTTGTACGGGTCCAGGTTTTGCAGCTCTTTCAGAACATCTGCTATCTGGATTTGGGTAAAGGAGAACATGGAGAGGCTTGGGCGAGTAGCTGCGGGGGGGGCGGAGCTGTTGGCCGAGGTTGGAGTAGCCAGGCGGAAGGCATGGCCAGCCGTTGAGAAATGCTTGTTGAAGTTTTCGATAATCATGGATTTATCGGTGGTGACCGTGTTACCTAGCCTCAGTGCAGTGGGCAGCTGGGAGGAGGTGCTCTTGTTCTCCATGGACTTTACAGTGTCCCAGAACCTTTTGGAGTTGGAGCTACAGGATGCAAATTTCTGCCTGAAGAAGCTGGCCTTAGCTTTCCTGACTGACTGCGTGTATTGGTTCCTGACTTCCCTGAACAGTTGCATATCGCGGGGACTATTCAATGCTATTGCAGTCCGCAACAGGATGTTTTTGTGCTGGTCGAGGGCAGTCAGGTCTGGAGTGATCCAAGGGCTATATCTGTTCTTAGTTCTGCATTTTTTGAACGGAGCATGCTTATCTAAAATGGTGCGGAAATTACTTTTAAAGAATGACCAGGCATCCTCAACTGATGGGATGAGGTCAATGTCCTTCCAGGATACCCGGGCCAGGTCGATTAGAAAGGCCTGCTCACAGAAGTGTTTTAGGGAGCGTTTGACAGTGATGAGGGGTGGTCGTTTGACTGCGGCTCCGTAGCGGATACAGGCAATGAGGCAGTGATCGCTGAGATCCTGGTTGAAGACAGCGGAGGTGTATTTGGAGGGCCAGTTGGTCAGGATGACGTCTATGAGGGTGCCCTTGTTTACAGATTTAGGGTTGTACCTGGTGGGTTCCTTGATGATTTGTGTGAGATTGAGGGCATCTAGCTTAGATTGTAGGACTGCCGGGGTGTTAAGCATATCCCAGTTTAGGTCACCTACTCTGAAGCTAGATGGGGGGCGATCCATTCACAAATGGTGTCCAGGGCACAGCTGGGAGCTGAGGGGGGTCGGTAGCAGGCGGCAACAGTGAGAGACTTATTTCTTATTTCCAAATTAGCAGTTCGAACTGTTTGGGTACGGACCTGGAAAGTATGACATTACTTTGCAGGCTATCTCTGCAGTAGACTGCAACTCCTCCCCCTTTGGCAGTTCTATCTTGATGGAAAATGTTATAGTTGGGTATGGAAATCTCAGAATTTTTGGTGGCCTTCCTGAGCCAGGATTCAGACACGGCAAGGACATCAGGGTTAGCAGAGTGTGCTAAAGCAGGGAGTAAAACAAACTTAGGGAGGAGGCTTCTGATGTTGACATGCATGAAACCAAGACTTTTTCGATTACAGAAGTCAAGAAATGAGGGTGCCTGGGGACATGCAGGGCCTGGGTTTACCTCCACATCACCCGCAGAACAGAGGAGGAGTAGAATGAGGGTGCGGCTAAAGGCTATCAAAACTGGTCGCCTAGAGCGTTGGGGACAGAGAATAAAAGGAGCAGATTTCTGGGCATGGTAGAATATATTCAGGGCATAATGCGCAGACAGGGGTATGGTGGGGTGCGTGTACAGCGGAGGTAAGCCCAGGCACTGGGTGATGATGATGAGAGGTTGTATCACTGGACATGCTGGTTGTAATGGGTGAGGTCACTGCATGTGTGGGAGGTGGGACAAAGGAGGTATCAGGGGAATGAAGGGTGGAACTAGGGGCTCCATTGTAAACTAAAACAATGATAACTAACCTGAACAACAGTATACAAGGCATGTTGACATTTGAGAGAGACATACAGCGAGGCATACAGTAATCACAGGTGTTGAATTGGGAGAGCTAGCTAAAACAGTAGTTGAGACAACAGCTAATCAGCTAGCACAACAACAGCAGGTAAAATGGCGTTGACTAGGCAGGGAGGGTCGGATTAACTACACACAGAGCCTGACTGCGGCTGGGGCCGACAGATAAAACATAAACACGCAGAATGGAGTACCGTGATTAATGGACAGTCCAGCATGCATCAGCTATGTAGCCAAGTGATCAGTGTCCAGGGGGCAGCGGTGGATGGGGCAGGGAAGGTAGACTGGCGAGTATTATCCAGGTTAAAAAACTGGCTGGCTGTGCAGAAGGTAAAGGTAAAAGCCGCTAGCAGTGGCTAACAATGACAAAATAGCTTGTAGCTAGTTAGCTGGTTAGCTTCTGGAGGTTCTTGAGTGTGTTCTAAAATTTTTAAATAATAGCAATTCCGTATCACATTGGGTGAGGCAGGTTACCGGAAGGCATAAACGAATTAAAAATCGAAAAGAGATTGAAAGTAAATATGGGTCCAGTGAGTGGTTGGGACGCGGCGATTCAGACGGTTAGCAGGCCTGTGCTAACAAGTTAACAGTTAGTAGGCCGGGGCTAAACAAGGTAGCAGTTAGCGGACCGGGGCTAAACAAGCTAGCAGTTAGCAGGCCGAATTAGCAAGCAAGGAGATGGCAAGGGCTAGAAAGTTAGCCTTTGGGGGACGTCGCGATGGGGTGAGTCTGTTTATGCCTCTTCATGCGATGACATCGATAGACCGGTCGTGGGTCCGGATATTGTAGCCCAGGAGTATGCTTCGGTGGTAGCACAGGAGCTCTGGCCGGGATAGCTTCAAGCTAAGTGGGTGGAAACGCTAGCCAGGAGTAATCATCCGGGGTTGCGGTTAGCTAGTTAGCTAGTTGTGAAGATCCAGCTGAAAATGTTCCGTTTGCGGTGGGAATCCGGTGGGAATCCGGGGATAAAAAATAATAGGTCCGTTATGCTCTGGTTAGAGTCGCGTTGTTCAAACTGGCGAGAGCTTTCCGAGCTAAAGGTTAGCTGATGACCGGTTAGCTGAAGACCGCTAGCAATGGTTTGCTGATAGCTGGTAGTTAGCTGTAGTTAGCTTCAGTTGAGGGGGTTCCGGATCCGAAGTAAATATAAATACTTTAGAAAAAAAGCAGATCCGCGCTACATTGGGTGAGGCGGGTTGCAGTAGAGTATTTAGAAGTTGAGGTTTAGCAAAATGTTTTAAAAGATATGCGAAGAAAAATATGTAAAAAAATGATATATACAAGGGACACGACAAGACGTCTGACTGCTACACCATCTTGGAACTAGCATTCACTATGCTACTTCGATTCAGAAACTCAAAAGTGAACTATAAACTAAACCTAATGATAATTCCCCTTTACCTCAAATCATTAATCATAAGTTTTAAACAACGTCAATGTATATGTTTACTTAAATGAACACGCTACCCTTAGATACAATTAACCTGATAACATTATTATCCAATATATTACTTTTTCCCCTCTGCCGCAAATGTCGTACATTTCTCAGTGTAAGAAATCCGTAATTTAATCCCAGATATTTAATAAAAATGTAAACGCATTCTCCCATGGCTCCTTCAACTTACATATTCAACTTCCGTCCCGGAAGAAGTAATCCTACTTAAACACACCAGAATACAATGTTTAATTAAGTTAAATCAACTCCTAAAATAAACAATAAACAGTAACCAAATAAACAAAACACTTTTATCAGCAAAAAACAAACTATACTACACAAAACTCACTAGTAGAATGCTTCAGATGACAAAATTACTCAGAGACTCATGTTTACATCACAATAAAACAAAACACCATCTGCATGTTCCTCAAGAAAAACCCAACTTGCCCCTGTTACAGATGTCTACGTATCAGGGGAAAAGCTCAAATAACCAAATTCAACCTAGCGAATCTGCTGCTAGTTTTTAGCATCTTTCCTGACTACCCTGACGACTTACAGCTACTTTTAGAAATGTATTTTGAAATTTTTATCAACTTCTGAAAAGTGACTCAAAACAATAATGCACGCATTTTCCTTCTAAATGACACAAACAATTTTCTCCAATACCCCCAGTCACGACATCATTTCCGTGGCGACAAAAGTGCCTTGCGAGTGACGTCATCAACAAGCGCTCAACCTAGAGCCGAGCCGCAACGACTTTCAATGAATTGTAAATAATTGTTGGCTGTCTGCAGCAACAGTAGTACGGGTTCGATAAACCAAACCTAATTTATCACATCTGTTGAATCCTGAATTAGAATTTACAACATTAATCAACATCTCTCATCTCTCAATTCTCTAAATTTATAAGAACATTTCGATGGGCACAAATCTATCGTAATTGTCTCTTCGTTATTATTTAGAATTCATTTGATTTAACCTTTTACGACTAGGGGGCGATATTTTAATTTTTGGATAAAAAACGTTCCCGTTTTAAAGAAGATATTTTGTCACGAAAAGATGCTTGACTATGCATATAATTGACAGCTTTGGATAGACAACACTGACGTTTCCAAAACTGCAAAGATATTGTCTGTGAGTGCAACAGAACTGATGTTACAGGCGAAACCCAGATAAAAATCCAATCAGGAAGTGCCGCATTTTTTAAAACTGCCTCATGCCAATGACTCCTTATATGGCTGTGAATGAGCTACAAATTAGCTTACATTTTCTACGTATTCCCCAAGGTGTCTACAGCATTATGACGTCTTTTTATGCATTTATGTTGAAGAATAGCCGTAAGGGACCACATTTAGCAAAAGGTCACATGATGTCTCCCACAGAAAATCTTGCGTAAAATACTGAGGTAGCCATTTTTCCAATCGCTTCTTATGAGAAACCAATTGCCTCGACGGATATATTATCGAATATATATATTAAAAACACCTTGAGGATTGATTCTAAACCACGTTTGCCATGTTTCTGTTGATATTATGGAGCTAATCTGGAGAAAAAAAGTTTGGCGTTGTAGTAATAGCATTTTCCAGGTCTATTCTGAGCCAAGCATGATGAACAAACGGGAGCTATTTCGCCTACAAAAATAATATTTTTGGAAAAAAGGAACATTTGCTATCTAATTGGGAGTCTCCTGAGTGAAAACATCCAAAGTTCTTCAAAGGTAAATTATTCAATTTGATTGCTTTTCTTATTTTCGTGAAAATGTTGCCTGCTGCCAGCAGAGCCTAGCATAGCATGTGCTTGTCTAGCGTTGGCTGTCTAGCATATTTTGAAAATCTGAGATGACAGTGTGATTAACAAAGGCTAAGCTGTGTCTCAATATATTTCATTTGTGATTTTCATGAATAGGAACATTTTCTAGGGGTATTTATGTCCGCTGCCTTATGCTAATTCGTTTGAGGCTATGATTACGCTCCCGGATCCGGGATTGCTAGTCACAAGAATTAAGTAACTGTCTCGTCTTTGATTTAGCATTTTAATTACGACTCTATTCCCAATACATTATTCAAACAGATCATTTAGTGAACTGACATCGTCTTGCATCAAAATTCGCTCCGTCCTTATTTTAAGTTGAATGAATTAGTCTTTCAATTTGAACCAAACAAACTATTTAAAACGTTCAGTTTATATATTATACCAATACTAGTGACTATAACTTTCTCTGCAATATAATTAGTTTAATTACAACCAAAAATGCCTAGGCTGGGAACCGAACCCTGGACTGCAGTTTGTAAGACTGCTACGCTCACCACTATACCACCAACACTATGGAACTGACTGAGATTCTCCCTGCAAATAGACCCATTTTACAATTGTCTGTATTTGTAACTCCGGCATCGGGACAACAGAAAATAGCCCTAATTTAAAAGCCCAAAGTTTTCCCTCAGTGAGGATTCTCATTAATCTCGCTCTCCTCTATCAGAAATGAGGAATAGTTACTATCGCGACTCTTGATAAGTTATTAGGTCTCACACATGAGTGAATTATCGTTCCTTCCTACTCCTCCATGTCGGGCCAAAATAGGTGTTTCTCTTATCTCTTCCCTGCATTATTTCTCATCTTAATTCCGGGACCTCCTTTGAGGATTTACTATCCATGTTCGTTAAATCCTTACCATTACTAGTAGCTATGGTATTTAATCACTTATCTATGCCTTTCTATTTTTTTTACCTTCTATGTGCGTGTATTTCTATGAATCTGCTATTTACCGTTACTTAGTTACTTTAGTTGCTCTTCTGTCTGACTATGTGGGTGTCTCTTTAATGATAATCATTGTGTATGGGTTTCTATTATCTATTTCTCCTTTCTGTAAACTTCGTCTATAGATGACTTGATCGGACAATCAAATCAAATCAAATTTTATTTGTCACATAGACATGGTTAGCAGATGTTAGTGCGAGTGTAGCGAAATGCTTGTGCTTCTAGTTCCGACAATGCAGTAATAACCAACAAGTAATCTAGCTAACAATTCCAAAACTACTACCTTATAGACACAAGTGTAAGGGGATAAAGAATATGTACATAAGATATATGAATGAGTGATGGTACAGAGCGGCATAGGCAAGATACAGTAGATGGTATTGAGTGCAGTATATACATATGAGATGAGTATGTAAACAAAGTGGCATAGTTAAAGTGGCTAGTGATACATGTATTACATAAGGATGCAGTAGATGATATAGAGTACAGTATATACGTATACATATGAGATGAATAATGTAGGGTATGTAAACATTATATTAGGTAGCATTGTTTAAAGTGGCTAGTGATATATTTTACATAATTTCCCATCAATTCCCATTATTAAAGTAGCTGGAGTTGAGTCAGTGTGTTGGCAGCAGCCACTCAATGTTAGTGGTGGCTGTTAACAGTCTGATGGCCTTGAGATAGAAGCTGTTTTTCAGTCTCTCGGTCCCAGCTTTGATGCACCTGTACTGACCTCGCCTTCTGGATGATAGCGGGGTGAACAGGCAGTGGCTCGGGTGGTTGTTGTCCTTGATGATCTTTATGGCCTTCCTGTGACATCGGGTGGTGTAGGTGTCCTGGAGGGCAGGTAGTTTGCCCCGGTGATGCGTTGTGCAGACCTCACTACCCTCTGGAGAGCCTTACGGTTGTGGGCGGAGCAGTTGCCGTACCAGGCGGTGATACAGCCCGACAGGATGCTCTCGATTGTGCATCTGTAGAAGTTTGTGAGTGCTTTTGGTGACAAGCTGAATTTCTTCAGCCTCCTGAGGTTGAAGAGGCGCTGCTGCGCCTTCTTCACAATGCTGTCTGTGTGGGTGGACCAATTCAGTTTGTCTGTGATGTGTACGCCGAGGAACTTAAAATTTACTACCCTCTCCACTACTGTTCCATCGATGTGGATAGGGGGGTGTTCCCTCTGCTGTTTCCTGAAGTCCACAATCACCTCCTTAGTTTTGTTGACGTTGAGTGTGAGGTTATTTTCTTGACACCACACTCCGAGGGCCCTCACCTCCTCCCTGTAGGCCGTCTCGTCGTTGTTGGTAATCAAGCCTACCACTGTTGTGTCGTCCGCAAACGTGATGATTGAGTTGGAGGCGTGCGTGGCCACGCAGTCGTGGGTGAACAGGGAGTACAGGAGAGGGCTCAGAACGCACCCTTGTGGGGCCCCAGTGTTGAGGATCAGCGGGGTGGAGATGTTGTTGCCTACCCTCACCACCTGGGGGCGGCCCGTCAGGAAGTCCAGTACCCAGTTGCACAGGGCGGGGTCGAGACCCAGGGTCTCGAGCTTGATGACGAGCTTGGAGGGTACTATGGTGTTGAATGCCGAGCTGTAGTCGATGAACAGCATTCTCACATAGGTATTCCTCTTGTCCAGATGGGTTAGGGCAGTGTGCAGTGTGGTTGAGATTGCATCATCTGTGGATCTATTTGGGCGGTAAGCAAATTGGAGTGGATCTAGGGTGTCAGGTAGGGTGGAGGTGATATGGTCCTTGACTAGTCTCTCAAAGCACTTCATGATGACAGAAGTGAGTGCTACGGGGCGGTAGTCATTTAGCTCAGTTACCTTAGCTTTCTTGGGAACAGGAACAATGGTGGCCCTCTTGAAGCATGTGGGAACAACAGACTGGGATAGGGATTGATTGAATATATCCGTAAACACACCAGCCAGCTGGTCTGCGCATGCTCTGAGGGCGCGGCTGGGGATGCCGTCTGGACCTGCAGCCTTGCGAGAGTTGACACGTTTAAATGTTTTCCTCACGTCGGCTGCAGTGAAGGAGAGTCCGCATGTTTTAGTTGCGGGCAGTGTCAGTGGCACTGTATTGTCCTCAAAGCGGGCAAAAAAGTTATTTAGTCTGCCTGGGAGCAAGACATCCTGGTCCGTGGCGGAGCTGGTTTTCTTTTTGTAATCCATGATTGACTGTAGACCCTGCCACATACCTCTTGTGTCTGAGCTGTTGAATTGAGATTCTACTTTGTCTCTATACTGACGCTTAGCTTGTTTGATTGCCTTGCGGAGGGAATACAAACACTGTTTGTATTCGGTCATGTTTCCAGTCACCTTGCCCTGATTAAAAGCAGTGGTTCGCGCTTTCAGTTTCACGCGAATGCTGCCATCAATCCACGGTTTCTGGTTTGGGAATGTTTTAATCATTGCTATGGGAACGACATCTTCAACGCATGTTCTAATGAACTCGCACACCGAATCAGCGTATTCGTCAATGTTGTCGTCTGACGCAATACGGAACATATCCCAGTCCACGTGATGGAAGCAGTCTTGGAGTGTGGAATCAGATTGGTCGGACCAGCGTTGAACAGACCTCAGCACTGGAGCTTCTTGTTTTAGTTTCTGTCTGTAGGCAGGGATCAACAAAATGGAGTCGTGGTCAGCTTTTCCGAAAGGAAAATTAAATTTCACCCGTATACAATTATAAGCTCATTATAAACTATTGTTCCTTGGGACTTTCAACATTAATAATTTCTCATATCTCACTTCTCTAGACTAGCTTTCCCTCTCCACCACCTTGGATATTAATTTTTTTCAGTATTGAATAGGTTCAATCATTATGTTCGCCTAGAATTACCCTGCCTTCTCACCAAGCCTAATTTGTCCTCACCTGTTTTAACATATCTATCTGCTACTTTTCATAGTCAGACTACTTCCCAAATACAGATAGACTACTTAGGTTAAAACTTTATTTAGGTATGTCTTTTGAATTAATGACTATCCTATTTGTACAGAACAACCGCCCTATCTAACAAAACTTACTATATCCCACACTTAAAAAACCATTTGGCTTGCAAAACCAGGATTTATTAAGTCCTATTTCATTTTTGGTAGTGCACCTTACGACGAGTCATTTCAGACCCGTTCCTTCCTATCGATTTTGGTTAAAACACAAAGTAGAAACCTAGTGTATTTGTTCAGAATATTCAAGCACCTATCATTGATTAAATCCAAACTCCTTTAGCACATTCAATCAAAAATATCTTAAATAATTCCTCCCAAATTCGAGAATAAAGACTATTTACCTTCGTCCTGTAGACTGGGAAAAGCAATGCCGGTTCGATTCCGTCACCTTCTCTGTCGCCTTCAGATCAATACCGGCCTGTTTTTTTAAAACCTCAATCCAGAGGCCAGGTCTTTATATAACGAGTCAGACCCGTCCGTGCACGGCTTTCGGCTTTCCCTTCGGACAACAGAGGCAAGTTTGTGGAATCCGGTTCGAAGGACCAATTGCTACTGTAATTTAATTATGCCAATGTGTTTTCATTAATTGAAAACCCTTCATCTATTTTATGAGAATTTGTAAGATTCTTGTTTGCATAAAATAGACGGAGACCAGTGTTTTCAATAATAGGTAACAGAATTTATTCTCTGAGCGCGCTGCCACTTCACCACGAGCAACAGTTTATATACAAAACATGACGTCATTTCATTGCTTAACAGAAACCCCTCCTCTCGACAGGGACAAAGTGAGGTGAAAAGTTCATTCTAACTTACTAACACACTCCCAGGTAACTTTTGACCCCTCAACATTATCGATCACCACTTAGCTGACAGTTCTAATTAACAGAAAACCTAGGAATGCACTCACTGTCTTATCTAAAAACCCCAGAGCTCAGTTTCGTCGGTTCAACCATAGGTTAACGACCTTATCTGTTTACACAGTCCACTTCTTTCTTCCTAGTTGGAATGGTGTTTATTACCTTTAATTACTCCTTGTCTGTGTCACACAATCCCATCTTATGAACTCATATTGTCAATCAGATATAATAAAACAGAGTATAAGTTTACTTAGTTACAGTTCTATTTGAAATGGGGATATTGTTTATTCATTTACTCATAATAATTCTAACAACTAACAAAAAAGCTTATTCTTCAATACTAATCTGAAGATTTTTGTTTGCATTACAGGCTATTTTTTGTGTAGTTCTTGAGCTCTTAAACACTTCTCTAATAACCTGCGGAGTATGGCTGCAATAAAGACAACCTGGAACACTCCCATTGTCTCAGTCAAAAACCTCTCTCTCTCTTTTTTTCTTATGCATTCCTCAAGTCACACACTGTGGTCCTGGGGAACATCCATGAGACCCATCATGTCTCCTTCATGTTGTAAAATGTCTCTCTCTCTCTCTATACTTACCTTACCTACCTACCTACCTAGTAACCTGAAGCTGCACATGAACAGCTCCGTGACCGTCTGCATGTCGTACCACTGGAAAAGTGTGGGTCACCAGGTGTTCCAGTACCTGTTTGAGACCGTCCTGGGCTTCTTCCTCCCCTTCACTTTCATCATCGTCTGCTACACCTCCGTCATCTGTGGACTACGCAGGGCCATGTTCCAGCACAAGGGACGGGGAAACCGTCTCATCCTCCTCATCATCGGCACCTTCGCTCTCTTCTGGCTGCCCTACCACGTGGTCAACATCTTACAGGTATGAGAGTTTGACAATATATTTATAGGTACTGCTCATTATTAAGCAGTTCATTTGTTGTGTGTCATACAGGTATAATAACAGGTATAAGCCCTATCTGTCTCTCTTGTATCTACCTCTCAACTCTTTGTCTCTCTCTCAGGTGATTGGTCTACTTGGTGGTAACGACACTCTGTTTAAAGCAGCCGCGGTGGCCCGTCCCAACGTCACAGCGCTCGCTTTCCTGAGCAGCAGCGTGAACCCTGTGCTGTACGTGTTCGCTGGCAGCTCCCACATCCGCCAGGCCGGCCTCAGCTTCATGGCCAAGCTCTTCGAGGGCACCAACATTGAGGGAGGGACCTCTGCCTCCTTTACCCGCAGCACAAAGTCCAGCCGGAGTGGTTCCTCGGCCCCGCTGTCACTCAAGCTGGGGCGGTCGGGGAAGGGGAAGGGGAAGGAGGGGGATGGGAATAGTGTGACGGAGCTGCAGGAAGCTGAGGTCAAGGTTAAATCCAAGCCGGAGCTCAAGACTTTGACCTCCAATGATCAGTTGGAGTAGTGTTACTTTTTGTGGCCTACTGTACTAGTCATAGGTTTACCGTATTTAATGTATTTCGCAGATCTTTGATACAATTTGTGCTTTATAGCTAGTGTTTGTGGTTGCCTCCATGCAATTTCTGGATAATAATATTATAAAATATCCTTAAAGTTTTAACCTGTTAACAAATCGAGTCAATGGCTGTGCCAATGGCTAGTTGAGCAAATTGAAGTGTTTTCTTCTCATGCATAATGCAAGGCATTATCACTGGGATATGAGGTAACAACAGGGCCTTGCCTATGTTAAGTGTTTTAAAAAGTACAGAAGTGTTTGTTAGGCATTTAGCCTGTGTTTAAAATATGCTTATATTATTTAAAGAGAAAAAAGTGATTGTAATTCTGTTAAGTGTTTGGGAAATAAAGATAGACATGGTTTTAAAAAGGTAGTGGTGATATTTTATTCAGTACATAATTTTTTAGGCAGCTTTACTTGCCACTTCCTGCGGCTCAACTTACACCATACATACCCAGGGTAAGTTGTGCCAAAATAACACTTTTTTTTTTAATACAAGCTATATTTTCAAAACTGTAATATTTACATGGATTATGATTATTTCCAAGGATATACAACATCCTGAAAAGTATAGTGATATCTTTGTTAGATAGAATACTATATTTACCTTGACGGATTGATACTGAATGTAAAAAACGCCTCAACTTATCCCAATGATTTGAGCTGTGTTTGGAAATTCAAATTTGCATGATGATCTCATTATTATCATCATAGTTAATTATTGCAAAATATCTGGGCAGGCGAAGCAGTGTGGAACAGTTGCCAGCTATTAATGAACACAGATTCTAAAACATCACATACAGTGACTAACTTTAACAAACATAGCATACTATAACAAACAAATAACTTTGTACTTTAGGTGTCAATAGTAAGTTGGAGTGGGGTAAGTTGAGCAAGTCTTTACATTCAGCATCACTACATCAAGGGAAATACTATATTATTCCTAACAAAGATATCTACATATATTTCAAAATGTTTTGTACCCTTGGAAATAATCAGAATTCATGTAAACATAACAGTTTTGAAAACATAGCCTTTCCAGAAAAAGAGTAGTCACTTGGCACAACTTACCCTGGGTATGGGGTAAGTTGAGCATTGGGACAGGGTAAGTTGAGATGCCCTGGGGATAGTGGGTGATGGTGCTGGTAGGTCAACGTTTAGAGAAGTATGCAAATAAAATTGTATTGGTCACATACACATGGTTAGCAGATAATATGGTTAGCAGTTAATGCGAGTGTAGCGAAATGCTTGTGCTTCTAGTTCCAACAGTGCAGTATTATCTAACAAGTAATCTAACAATTCCCAACAACTACCTAATACACACAAATCTAAAGGGGTGAATGAGAATATGTACATATAAGTATATGGATGAGCAATGGCCGAGTGGCATAGGCAAGGGGCAGTAGGTGGTATAAAATACAGTATATACATGTGATATGAATAATGTAAGATACACAAACATTATTAAAGTACCACTATTTAAAGTGGCATTGTTTAAAGTGACTAGTGATCCATATTATTAAATTGTCCAGTGATTGGGTCTCAATACAGTATATACATGTGATATGAGTAATGTAAGATATGTAGACATTATTAAAGTGGCATTGTTTAAAGTGACTAATGATCCATTTATTAAAGTGTCCAGTGATTGAGTCTCAATGTAGGCAGCAGCCTCTCTGAGTTAGTGATAGCTGTTTAGCAGTCTGATGGCCTTGAGATAGAAGCTGTTTCTCAATTTCTCGGTCCCAGCTTTGATGCACCTGTGCTGACCTTGCCTTCTGGATGATAGCTGTGTGAACAGGCAGTGGCTCGAGTGGTTGTTGTCCTTGATGATCTTTTTGGCCTTCCTATGACATTGGCTGCTGTAGGTGCCATGGAGGGCAGGTAGTTTGCCCCCGGTGATGCGTTGTGCAGACCATACCACCCTCTGGAGAGCCTTGCGGTTGAGGGTGGTACAGTTGCCTTACCAGGATTCAGCCTGACACGATGCTCTCGATTGTGCATCTGTAAAAGTTTGTCAGGGTTTTGGGTGATAAGCCAAATTTCTTCAGCCTCCTGAGGTTGAAGAGGCGCTGTTGCGCCTTCTTCACCACATGGTCTGTGTGGGTGGACTATTTCAGTTTGTCTGTGATGTGTACACCCAGGAACGTAACTTTCCACCTTCTCCACGGCTGTCCCTAAAATGTGCATAGGGGGGTGCTCCCTCTGCTGTTTCCTGAAATCAACGATCATCTCCTTTTGTTGACGTTGAGTGAGAGGTTGTTTTCATGACACCACACTCTGAGTGCCCTCAACTCTTCCCTGTAGGCTGTCTCGTCGTTGTTGGTGATCAAGCCCACTACTGTAATGTCGTTGGCAAACTTGATGATTGAGTTGGAGGCGTGTATGGCCACACAGTCGTGGGTGAACAGGGAGTACAGAAGAGGACTGAGCACACACCCTGGTGGGGCCCCAGCGTTGAGGGTCAGCGAAGTGTAGATGTTGTTTCCTACCTTCACGACCTGGGAGCGGTCCGTCAGAAAGTCCAAGACCAGGTTGCACAGGGAGGGGTTAGACACAGGGACTCCAGCTTGATAATGAGCTTGGAGGGTGCTGAATGCTGAGCTGTAGTCAATGAACAGCATTCTTACATAGGTATTATTTTTGTACAGATGGCATAGGGCAGTGTGCAGTGCAATGGCGATTGCGTCATCTGTGGACCTGTTGGGTCGGTATGCAAAATTAAGTGGGTCTGGGTGGCTGGTAAGGTGGCGGTGATATGATCCCTGACTAGCCTCTCAAAGCACTTTATGATGACAGAAGTGGGTGCTACGGGGCGGTAGTCATTTAGTTCAGTTATCTTTGATTTCTTGGGTACAGGAACAATGGTAGCCATCTTGAAGCATATGGGGACAACAGACTGGAGATGGAAGAACTGAGATATTTTCAGCTTCCAGGAATTGTGTACAGATCCTTGCGTCATGGGGCCGTGCATTATCATTTTGAAAAACGAGGTGATGGCGGCAGATGAATTGCACGACAGTGGGCCGCAGGATCTCGTCATGGTACCTCTGTGCATTCAAATTGCCATTGATAAAATGCAATTGTGTTTGTTGTCCGTAGCTTATGTCTGCCCATACCATAACTTCACCGCACCGCCAGCATGGGGCACTCTGTTCACAACGTTGACAAGAGCAAACCTCTTGCCCACACAATGCCATACACGCTGTCTATGGTGTCAATTCCGATTCAAAAATCTAACTGGCACGAGATGGTGCGCATGCAAGATGAAACATTGCATGAAATGCTGAGACTCAGATTTTTCACTTAGAAATATACAGTTGAAGTCGGAAGCTTACATACACCTTAGCCAAATACATTTAAACTCAGTTTTTCCCAATTCCTGACATTTAATCCTAGTAAAAATTCCCGGTCTTAGGTCAGTTAGGATCACCACTTTATTTTAAGAATGTGAAACGTCAGAATAATAGCAGAGAGTGATTTATTTCTGATTGTATTTCTTTCATCACATTCCAAGTGGGTCAGAAGTTTACATACACTCAATTAGTATTTGGTAGCATTGCCTTTAAATTGTTTAACTTGGGTCAAATGTTTCAGGTAGCCTTCCACAAGCTTCCCACAATAAGTTGGGGGAATTTTGGCCCATTCCTCCTGACAGGGCGGGTGTAACTGAGTCAGGTTTGTAGGCCTCGTTGATCGCACACACTTTTTCAGTTCTGCCCACATATTTTCTATAGGATTGAGGTCAGGGCTTTGTGGTAGCCACTCCAATACCTTGACTTTGTTGTCCTTAACCTCTCTGGCACCAGTGGGACGGTAGCGTCCCACCTCGACAACAGCCAGTGAAATTGCAGGGTGCCAAATTCAAAACAACAGAAATCTCATAATTAAAATTCCTCAAACATACAATTATTTTACACCATTTTAAAGATAAACTTGTTGTAAATCCAGCCACAGTGTCTGATTTCAAAAAGGGTTCACGACGAAAGCACACCAAACGATTGACAGGTCAGCACCTAGTCACAGAAAAACACAGCCATTTTTCCAGTCAAAGAGAGGAGTCACAAATTCAGAAATAGAGAATTAATCACTAACCTTTGATGATCTTCATCAGATGACACTCATAGGACTTCATGTTACACAATACATGCATGTTTTGTTTGATAAAGTTCATATTCAAAATTCATAGTTTACAATGGCGCGTTATGTTCAGTAGTTCCAAAACATCTGGTGATTTTGCAGAGAGCCATATAAAAAATACTTATAATAAACATTGCTAAAAGATACAAGTGTTATGCATGGAATTTTAGATCCACTTCTCCTTAATACAACCGCTGTGTCAGATTTTTTAAAAACTTTACGGGAAAAAGCACACACGCAATAATCTGAGTACAACGCTCAGACACAAAAACAAGCCATACAGATATCCGCCATGTTGTGGAGTCAACAGAAGTCAGAAATAGCATTATAAATATTCACTTACCTCTGATCTTCATCAGAATGCACTCCCAGGAATCCCAGTTCCACAATAAATGTTTGTTTTGTTCAATAAAGTCCATAATTTATGTCCAAATACCTCCTTTTTGTTCACGTGTTTAGCCCAGTAATCCACTAGGGCCACTAGGTCATGACTCACTGGTCCAAACTTGAGGTCCTCTGCCTCGTTGGTGTAGTGGTCCAGGGCGATGAAGAAGACGCCTGACTCCACCTGGTCAAATGTGTTCTCTCTACACACACTGACCTGTCTCCTGAGAAGAACTGAAGTTGGAGTTGACATTTTTTAACATCTTAGTGTTGATTTCAAGGTAACAGTCCATTTTAAGACTGCTGTGGCTGTATCAAAAGAGGAAAATATGGTTAATAATTTAGCCAAATAAGTGCTAACAAGATGTGGGACTGAGCCTAGCTGTAAGGCAAGTCCACGATAACAGAGTGATGCTGACGATAGAATTTAAAGAGAAAAAATCTTATGTCAAACAAAAACCAATGATTTCAAAGTGAAACAAACTCTATCCACAAGGACTACTTTTAACAATTTTCAATGGTTGGTTTGTTTGATGTACAGTTGAAGTCGGAAGTTTACAAACACTTTTGGAGTCATTAAAACTTGATTTTCAACCACTACAAATTTCTTGTTAACAAACTATGGTTTTGGCAAGTCGGTTAGGACATCTACTTTGTGCATGACACAAGTAATTCTTCCAATAATTGTTTACAGAAAGATTATTTCACTTATAATTCATTGTATCACAATTCCAGTGGGCCAGAAGTTTACATACACTGAGTTGACTGTGCCTTTAAATGGCTTGGAAAATTCCAGAAAAGCTTCTGAAAGGCTAATTCACATCATTTGAGTCATTTGAAGGTGTACCAGTGCCTCTTTGTTTGACATCATGGGAAAATCAAAAGAAATCAGCCAAGACCTCAGTCTGGTTCATCCTTGGGAGCAATTTCCAAACGCCTGAAGGTACCACGTTCATCTGTACAAACAATAGTACGCAAGTATAAACACCATGGGACCACACAGCCATCATACCCCTCAGGTAGGAGAGGCATTCTGTCTCCTAGAGATGAACATGCTTTGGTGCAAAAAGTGCAAATCAATCCCAGAACAACCGCAAAGGACCTTGTGAAGATGTTGGAGGAAACAGGTACAAAGGTATCTATATCCACAGTAAAACAAGTCCTATATCGGCATAAGCTGAAAGGCCGCTCAGCAAGGAAGAAGCCACTGCTCCAAAACCGCCATAAAAAAAGCCAGACTACGGTTTGCAACTGCACATGGGGACAAATATCGTACTTTTGGTCTGATGAAACAAAAATAGAACTGTTTGGCCATAATGACCATCGTTATGTTTGGAGGGAAAAGGGTGAGGCTTGCAAGCCGAAGAACACCATCCCAACCATGAAGCTCGAGAGTGGCAGCATCATGTTGTGGGAGTGCTTTGCTGCAGGAGGGAGTGGTGCACTTCACAAAATAGACGGCATCATGAGGATGGAAAATTATGTGGATATATTGAAGCAACATCTCAAGACAGGAAGTTAAAGCTTGGTCGCAAATGGGTCTTCCAAATGGACAATGACCCCAAGCATACTTCCCAAGTTGTGGCAAAATGGCTTAACTTCTTTGCGGTAGGGGGCAGTATTTTCAGTATTTTCACGTCCAGATGAAAAGCGTGCCCAGAGTAAACTGCCTGCTACTCAGGCCCAGATGCTAGGATATGCATATTATTCGTAGATTTGGTAGAAAACACTCTGCAGTTTCTAAAACTGTTTGAATGATGTCTGGGAGTATAAAGAGAGACAATACAGCCGCATTAGGTTCATGTGCAAAGGATTAGCATTTCAATTGTTATAATTATCAACGGTGTAGCATTGTCGTGACCGCTCTTTCCGGTGGATTCCTGGGCATAACGCACCAAACTAACGGAGGTATTTGGATATAAAAAATATCTTTATTTTTTTTACTGCAGCGCCAGCTGTGCCACCAGAGACTCTGGGTTCGCGCCCAGGCTCTGTCATAACCGGCCACGACCAGGAGGTCCGTGGGGCGACGCACAGTTGGCATAGCGTCGTCCGGGTTAGGGAGGGTTTGGCAGGGTTAGGGAGGGTTTGGTAGGGATATCCTTGTCTCATCACACACCAGCGACTCCTGTGGCAGGCCGGGCGCAGTGCACGCTAACCAAGGTTGCCAGGTGCACGGTGTTTCCTCCGACACATTGGTGCGTCTGGCTTCCGGGTTGGATGCGCGCTGTGTTAAGAAGCAGTACAGCTTGGTTGGGTTGTGTACCGGAGGATGCATGACTTTCAACCTTCGTATGGGAGTTGTAGCGATGAGACAAGATAGTAGCTACTAACAATTGGATACCATGAAATTGGGGAGAAAAAGGGGGTAAACATTTTTTAAATATATCTTATATATACAGTGCCTTGCGAAAGTATTCGGCCCCCTTGAACTTTGCGACCTTTTGCCACATTTCAGGCTTCAAACATAAAGATATAAAACTGTATTTTTTTGTGAAGAATCAACAACAAGTGGGACACAATCATGAAGTGGAACGACATTTATTGGATATTTCAAACTTTTTTAACAAATCAAAAACTGAAAAATTGGGCGTGCAAAATTATTCAGCACCCTTAAGTTAATACTTTGTAGCGACACCTTTTGCTGCGATTACAGCTGTAAGTCGCTTGGGGTATGTCTCTATCAGTTTTGCACATCGAGAGAAATTTTTTCCCATTCCTCCTTGCAAAACAGCTCGAGCTCAGTGAGGTTGGATGGAGAGCATTTGTGAACAGCAGTTTTCAGTTCTTTCCACAGATTCTCGATTGGATTCAGGTCTGGACTTTGACTTGGCCATTCTAACACCTGGATAGGTTTATTTTTGAACCATTCCATTGTAGATTTTGCTTTATGTTTTGGATCATTGTCTTGTTGGAAGACAAATCTCCGTCCCAGTCTCAGGTCTTTTGCAGACTCCATCAGGTTTTCTTCCAGAATGGTCCTGTATTTGGCTCCATCCATCTTCCCATCAATTTTAACCATCTTCCCTGTCCCTGCTGAAGAAAAGCAGGCCCAAACCATGATGCTGCCACCACCATGTTTGACAGTGGGGATGGTGTGTTCAGGGTGATGAGCTGTGTTGCTTTTACGCCAAACATAACGTTTTGCATTGTTGCCAAAAAGTTCAATTTTGGTTTCATCTGACCAGAGCACCTTCTTCCACATGTTTGGTGTGTCTCCCAGGTGGCTTGTGGCAAACTTTAAATGACACTTTTTATGGATATCTTTAAGAAATGGCTTTCTTCTTGCCACTCTTCCATAAAGGCCAGATTTGTGCAATATACGACTGATTGTTGTCCTATGGACAGAGTCTCCCACCTCAGCTGTAGATCTCTGCAGTTCATCCAGAGTGATCATGGGCCTCTTGGCTGCATCTCTGATCAGTCTTCTCCTTGTATGAGCTGAAAGTTTAGAGGGACGGCCAGGTCTTGGTAGATTTGCAGTGGTCTGATACTCCTTCCATTTCAATATTATCGCTTGCACAGTGCTCCTTGGGATGTTTAAAGCTTGGGAAATCTTTTTGTATCCAAATCCAGCTTTAAACTTCTTCACAACAGTATCTCGGACCTGCCTGGTGTGTTCCTTGTTCTTCATGATACTCTCTGCGCTTTTAACGGACCTCTGAGACTATCACAGTGCAGGTGCATTTATACGGAGACTTGATTACACACAGGTGGATTGTATTTATCAGCATTAGTCATTTAGGTCAACATTGGATCATTCAGAGATCCTCACTGAACTTCTGGAGAGAGTTTGCTGCACTGAAAGTAAAGGGGCTGAATAATTTTGCACGCCCAATTTTTCAGTTTTTGATTTGTTAAAAAAGTTTGAAATATCCAATAAATGTCGTTCCACTTCATGATTGTGTCCCACTTGTTGTTGACTCTTCACAAAAAAATACAGTTTTATATCTTTATGTTTGAAGCCTGAAATGTGGCAAAAGGTTGCAAAGTTCAAGGGGGACGAATACTTTCGCAAGGCACTGTATATCTTCATGGAACAAAAGGAACATTTGTTGTCTAACTGGGAGTCTCGTGAGTGAAAACATCTGAAGATCATCAAAGGTAAACTATTAATTTAATTGCTTTTCTGATTTTCGTGACCGAACAAAAAGTTACCTGATGCTAAGTGTACTTATTGTTTTGTCGAGCGATAGATAAACTTACACAAACCTACGCTTGTATTGCTTTCGCTGTAAAGCATAATTTCAAAATCTGAGACGACAGTTGGATTAACAAAAGTCTAAGCAGTGTTTTGCAATATTGCACTTGTGATTTCATGAATATGAATATTTTCTAGTACTATTATTTGACTGTGGCGCTATGCTATTCAGCGTTGCTGATGACAATTATCCCGGATCCGGTATGGGTGGTTCAGAGAGGTTAATGCAAAGTAATTACTTAAAAATAATACAATGTGATTTTCTGGATTTTTGTTTTAGATTCCATCTCTCACAGTTCAAGTGTACCAATGATTTAAAAAATTACAGACCTCTACATGCTTTGTAAGTAGGAAACCCTGCAAAATCGACAGTGTATCAAATACTTGTTCTCCCTACTGTATACGCAATCAAGACATCTTCATTTATAAACTTTTTAATAATTTAGAACATTTTCTATAATGTTTATTTCACTTTGAAAGGGTGGAGCAGGTTGTGTAGATAAGTAGGAAATAAAATATAATTGAATCCCTTTTTAGATTAAATTTTAAGGCAGCAAAATGTGAAAACTGTGCAAGGAGTGTGCATTCGGAAAGTATTCAGACCCTTTGACTTTTTCTACATTTTGTTACATTACAGCCTTATTCTAAAACGGATTTAAAATAAAAAATCTACACACAATACTTTATAATGACAAAGCAAAAACATGTACATAAGTATTCAGACCCTTTACTCAGTACATTGTTGAAGCAACGTTGGCAGTGTCATGACTCTCTCTCGTTGGTGAGAATCAAAGGCACCAGATCAGCTAGGCCCATGGCCGACAGATAAACAACCCCCCTCTCTCCCACATGAGAGGAGAGGGCGAGGGGGGGGTATCCATGTATTATAACTTAACGACCGGACGAAAATACCTTGCAGAAAATCTCCCTTTGGCTCGTCAGTTTGTATATTGCTGAATCAACACTTAGGTTAGGGTTCGTGCAGATTTATGAAGTCAACGATGTTCAGAATGAGACTGATATGGGGAAATTATTGATTGATGACTGGTATGATATCGATATATTCTTGAGTTAATCCTGGAAACGTTTCCCATGGTGCCCCAAATTCCTGTTGAGTTAATTGTTACATGATTAATTTAATAGAGTAGTAATTAAACATAGTAGGTAATTATTCAATGAATAGCAGTCATCACATGAATGATAGTCACGTTATGACAGCAGCGATTACAGCCTTGAGTCTTATTTGGTATGACGCTACAAGCTTGGAACACCTATATTTGGGGAGTTCCTCCCATTCTTCTCTGCAGATCCTCTCCAGCTCTGCCAAGTTGGATGGGGAGAGAACCCAAAAAACATTGAAAAGGACACAAAGGATAATCTCTCTCTCCCCTCTTCCCTCTCCTCCCCCTGGCATGGCTCTCACCTTCCTCCCTCTGCCCCTACAGGCCTCACCATCACCCCCTGGAGGCCTCCCCCAGCGGTGCTGAGGGTGGTGGGGCACGGGACGGACCATGTGAGGGGGGTTAGTGGTGCTCTCAGTAGTGAGCTGAATGTGAGCAATGAGGCCCTTGTGGCCCTCAGTGTCCAGTGGTCGATGTGCAGCTGTGGATGGAGCTGGGGCTGCATGCCAACTACCTTATAGGGCAGGCATACTTGAGAGGAGTCGTTTCAGTAGAGGTTGAGGGCACGGAAGGGGGCAAGGTCACTGTAAACCTGGACACCAACATGGCCATCGACTGGAGAACAGGTCGTACCTATGAGATGAAGCGAGTGGAGAGTGCAAGTACGGATTGATATGTTTTTGTTGTTGTTAAAATTCGGACTTATTTTTATTACATTTGACATTCTCCAGGCATAAGCGACATAAGCAGCCACTAGGGAGCCCCTGACAAAAAGTAATAATAATAATAAATGTTATTATTATTATTTTAATTTTTGAATTTTTTTTACTCAGTCTCAAATTACTGTTGAAAGGTAGAATCGTAAAATATAGAAGGTGCAAGCTCGAAATGTGATCGTGCATCAGCAGTTTATCTCTTGTTTTGTCAGTCACTGAAAGTCACTCAATTAGCACATTTTTGGATTGGTAAGTTAGTCTAGACGGTTATCTAAACATGTTGCAATCTTTAACACCTGTTTAGAATTTTAAACATCAACCTATAGTCTTGTTCATGCCGTAAACTCTACTTATACTCCTGTGCTTGATGTGTTTTTAGAATTGCCATTGTACTGGGATGATATGACCGTTGGTGAAAAGCTGAAGAAACTGCAGCTCTTGCCTAACTAACCAGAATACCAGAAAGTTACACAGGGATTCCAAAGCACCACAGCAGCACAACAATTCATCATCCACAATGTAAGCGACAGACACCCTGACATACAACAACACACACAAACAGCTGCTTGCTGGGAGTATATTTGGTACTATAAACGAAGATAACGAAGATAGAAGATACCAATTCAGTAGATAGAAGATAGTAAATTAAGATAGAAGATACCAATAGTTTACTCTTGTATACTGTTGTGTTTAAAGGGATACTTCGGGATTTATGCAATGAAGCCCTTTATCTACTTCCCCGTAGTCAGATAAACTCATGGATACCATTTTTATGTCTCTGCACCCAGTATGAAGAAAGTTGGAGGTAGTTTCATGAGCCAGTGTTAAGTAGCATTAGCACAATGACTGGAAGTCTATGGTATCTCCTAGCATACTAGCATATACCATAGACTTCCAGTCATTGCGCTAATACTAGCTAGCAATTGCACTAACGCTAGTTAGCAACTTCCTTCAAACTGCATGCAGAGACATAAGAATGGTATCCACAAGTTCATCTGACTCTGGGGATGTAAATAAAGGGCTTCATTGCCAATATCCTGAAGTATTCCTTTAAGGTGTTGATCTGTTATGGAAACATTGTCTCTTTGTCAGATCGAGCGTGTGCAAAATGTATTTCTGTGGCAGGCGTACGCATTGAGTGAACTCCGGGCCGAGAGTGGACCAGGTGAGATGGAGAAAAGAAACTACCACGGGACAGCAGCAACCACCTGTGATGCCATTGAAAGGAATTAATTCAACAGGATTAGTGGTATTGCTAATTAGTGGTATTGCTATTAAAATACATTACTTTCCAATGCCATGAGCAGTGTGTTGGTTATGGTGATGAACAGAGTAATGTCTATTTTTTAAAATAATTTATAGCACAAGGTTTACATTTTATATTGAACTTTATTCATTTATTAACAGACTCTGGCTCAACACTTTTTCTTGCTTTGTTTAGCAGCAACATATGGACTGGGTGTGTATTTTTCTGTGAATGCAAGCTATTCAGCCAATCCCACATACCCCTACTGATGGTGCTGGCCACAGTTGTATGTACGTGGCACGTGTCCTGAGTTACCCAGGGCGCTATACCCTGGGTAACTCCACCATGATGTTTACCCCTCCTCGCTCCACCACAGACCCCACTGACTGCTATGACAGTCTAGTGAACAACCAGCAGAAATGATGACCAAACCAGAGTACCTCATCATGTTCAGCTAATAGTGACCCTTTATTATCATTTATAAACATTTATAAGCTTTTTTAGAGGCCTAGTTATAAACAAGTGTTACCATGTGCCTAATTTTATGTGAGTATAATTCTCACTTCTATTGTTATCATCAGCTGTCAAAATCATTATCATCGGTGCTTTCAGAAAGCATTGACTTTTTCTACACTTTGTTGTGTTAGAAAGTGGGATTAAAATGTATTTAATTGTCATTTTTGTCAACAAGCTACACAAAACTTTAATGTCAAATTGAAAGAAAAATGCTAACTTATTTTTTTATAATAAAACAATCTTGAATAGAGGAGTATTCAACTCCCTGAGTCAATGCATATTAAAAACACATCTGGCAACGATTACAGTCTTTCTGAATAAAACTCTTAAAAGCTTTGCACACCTGGATTGTACAATAATTGCCCACTATTCTTTAAACAATTCTCCAAACTCTATCAAGTTGTTGATCATTTTTAAAGTGCCAACATATAACTTTTTTGGCAAACCGACCAAATTCACATACAAGAGTTATAGATTGATCATTCTACTTTAAAGCAAGTCTAAGAAGCGGCAGATCTGTTCTATGTGTGCTATTTCTATGCTTACCCTTCTTTAATGTTTGTTTTTGCGTCTTTTACTTTCGGTTTTGTACACCAGCTTCAAACAACTGAAACAACAACATTTTTTGGTTATGTAAATATTTTTCACAGCGGTTTAGATGGAACAATGATTCTCTATACTAACACATGTTTTCACATAAACTTAAATTAGGCAAACTATTAGAGTTTTAGCAACCAGGAAATGGCAGAGTGATTTCTGCATAGTGCAACTTTAAGCCTTGCCATAAATGTTCAAGCCGATTTAAGTCAAAACTGTAACTAGGCCACTCAGGAGCAATTATTGTCATCTTGGTGAGCAACTCCAGTGTATATTTGGCCTTGTGTTTTAGGTTATTGTCCTGCTGAAAGGTGAATTTGTCTCCCAGTGTCTGTTGGAAAGCAGATACAACCAAATTTTCACAGAGGACCTTAACTGTGCTTAACTGTCCTCTTATGGACTTAACTGTCCATAATTATTATTTTTAACTCCTTAGTCTTTGCCAATGACAAGCATAACCATAACATGATGCATGTTTGAAAACATGAAGAGCTTGTACTCAGTGATGTGTTGAATTTTCCCCAAACATAACGCTTTGTATTCAGGACAAAGAGTTAATTTCTTTGCAACATTTTTTACAGTATTACTTCAGTGCCTTACGGACACATCAAATAAATGTTTATTTGTCACATGAGCCGAATACAACATATGTAGACCTAACAGTGAAATGCCTACTTACAAGCCCTTAATAAAATACTGCCAAAAAAGAAAATAATTGAAGAGCAGCAGTAAAATACCAATAGAAGGTTATGCACAGGGGTCAATGTGCGGGGGAACCAGTTAGTCGATGTAATGGAGGTAATATGTACATGAAGGTAGAGTTATTAAAGTGACTATGCATAGATAATAAACAGAGAGCAGTAGCAGTGTAGAAGAGGGGGGGGGGGCAATGCAAATTGCCTGGGTAGCCATTTGATTAGATGTAGGAGTCTTATGGCTTGGGGGTAGAAGCTGTTTAGAAGCCTCTTGGACCTAGACTTGGCGCACCAGTACCGCTTGCCATGCGGTAGCAGAGAGAACCGTCTATGACTAGTGTGGCTGGAGTCTGACAATTTTTAGGGTCTTCTTCTGACATGCCATACCAGGCAGTTGCCATACCAAGCAGTGATGCAACCAGTCATGATGCTCTTGATGGTGCAGCTGTAGAACCTTTTGAGGATCTGAGGATCCATGCCAAATATTTTCAGTCTCCTGAGGGGGAATAGGTTTTGTCGTGCCCTTTCACGACTGTCTTGGTGTGCTTGGACCATGTAGTTGGTTGGTGATGTGGAAACCAAGGAACTTGTAGTACTCAACCTGCTCCACAGGTTACAGCCCAGTCGATGAGAATGGGGGCATGCTCGGTCCTCCTTTTCTTGTAGCCCACAATCATCTCCTTTGTCTTGATCATGTTGAGGGAGAGGTTGTTGTCCTGGCACCACACGGCCAGGTCTCTGACCTCCTCTCTATAGGCTGTCTCGTGGTTTTTGGTTGATCAGGCCTACCACTGTTGTGTCATCATCATACTTAATGGTGTTTTTGGAGTCATGTCTGGCCATGCAGTCATGAGTGAGCAGGGAGTACAGGAGGGGACTGAGTATGCACCCCTGAGGGGCCCCCGTGTTGAGGATCAGCGTGGCAGATATGTTGTTACCTACCCTCTCCACCTGGGGGCGGCCCGTCAGGAAGTCCAGGATCCAGTTGCAGAGGGAGGTGTTTAGTCCCAGGGTCCATAGCTTAGTGATGAGCTTTGAGGGCACTATGTTGTTGAACGCTGAGCTGTAGTCAATAAATAGTATTCTCACATAGGTGTTCCTTTTGTCCAGGTGTAAAAGGGCAGTGTGGAGTGCAATAGAGATTGCATCATCTGTGGATCTGTTGGTATGCAAATTGGAGTGGGTCTAGGGTTTCTGGGATAATGGTGTTGATGTGAGCCATGACCAGCCTTTCAAAGCATTTCATGGCTACAGACATGATTGCTATGGGTCGGTAGTCATTTAGGCTGGTTACCTTAGTGTTCTTGGGCACAAGGACTAAGGTGGTCTGCTCGAAACATGTTAGTATTACAGACTCAGACCGGGAGAGGTTGAAAATGTGAGTGAAGACATTTGCTAGTTGGTCAGCGCATACTCTATTGTACATAGGCTGGTCATCTAGGTTTGTGTCTGTAGAATTTCCATCACCATGAAGAAAAACAATGCACAATATGATAATTGAGTACATCGAGACATCAAGTGGTTTGTGATGATGCAATGTGATGGTGTGGCTCCATTGGTAGAGCATGGTGCTTGCAATGCTAGGGCTGTGGGTTCAATTCCAAAGTGGGACCAGTATGAAGAAAATGTATGCACTCACTACTTACTGTAAGTTGCTCTGGATATGTGTCTACTTGAAAAGGAATGAATAGACCATTTCAGTTTTCCCATAGAAATGAATAGTCCATTTCAGTTTTCACACAGAAATAATTTGCAAAAAAGTATTTCAAGAAACTGGAAAACATATATCAAGCAAGTATGTTTATATTCCACAAGTATTATCAGATAATCTGTTTTGTACAGATACTTATCAGACTTAAAACATCTCTAGGATAGGGGGCAGCATTTGGAATTTTGGATGAAAAGCATGCCCAAATTCAACTGCCTGCTACTCATCCCCAGATGATAATATATGCATATTATTAGTATATTTGGATAGAAAACACTCTGACGTTTCTAAAACTGTTTGATTCATGTCTGTGAGTATAACAGAACTTATGTAGCAGGCGAAACCCCAGGACAAACCATTCTGATTTTTTTTTTTTAGGTCACTCTCTTTTCAATGGATTTTCATTGGGAAACCAGATTTCTAAGGATGTCACCAGTCTTTAGAAATTGGTTGAGGTTTTTCCTTTGTGTAATGAAGAAGCACGGCCATCTTGAATGAGGGTCCCTTGAAGTGTACTGTTTGATAGATGTGCGTGACCAGAAAAGCAGCGTCAGTTTGTTTTCTTTTTGTATTGAACACAGATCATTCCGTCTTCCATTTTATCGATTATTTACTTTAAAAAAATACCTAAAGTTGTATTACAAAAATCGTTTGAAATGTTTTGGCAAAGTTTACAGGTAACTTTTGAGATATTTTGTAGTGACTTTGCGCAAGTTGGAACCGGCATTTTTCTGGATCAAACGAGCCAAATAAATGGACATTTTGGATATATATGGACGGAATTAATCGAACAAAAGGACAATTTGCGATGTTTATGGGACATATTGAAGTGCCAACAAAAGAAGCTCGTCAAAGGTAAGGCATGATTTATATTTTTATTTCTGCTTTTTGTGTCGCGCCTGTAGGGTTGAAATATGTTCTCTCACTTTGTATACTGAGGTGCTACCCACAGATAATAGCATCGTTTGCTTTCTCAGAAAAGCCTTTTTGAAATGTGACATGTTGGCTGGATTCACAACACGTGTAGCTTTAATTTGGTATCTTACATGTGTGATTTCATGAAAGTTAGTTTTTTATAGTATTTTATTTGAATTTGTCGCTCTGCATTTTCCCTGGCTATTGGCCAGTAGTCCTGTATTATCAGACCGATATAAACATCTTCAAAACAGGATATATATATATATATATTTTCTGCATCAGGGTTTTATCTCATGACAGAGGAAAATGTGACATTGTGCTGTCTGCTTCACATAGGAAAGAGCAGGAAGCCACTGAAGGAGCAGTAGTCATATCGCCCATCGATAAAGACCCATGTGTTGATCCAGAGGCGCATGTAGACCACTTCGCCCTTCTCCAACTGCAGTGTGACTCCATTGGACGCATGGTCATTCTGTTCTCCACTGGATTGGTATTCGTACACAGACATCATCCTTTGGCCATCCTTGAATATGCTCAGACCCATGTCATGGCCTGCAAAGCCATTTCCAGAAAATCTGAAGTAGTAGACCCCTCTCACTGGCGCTGTGAAGACACCTGAGGCATAGAAGGAGTCGATAAATAGTGGTGGCATTTGGCCATTGCTACTAGAGGCTTAAATCAGGTGGACTAGTCGTACGCACAAAGGAACCCTAATGGTGCAGGCTTTTGTTCTAGCCAAGCAGTAACACACCTGATTCAACAAATCAAAAGTATTTATTGAAAATAATTGATTAGTTGAATGAGATGTGTCATGACTGGCTGGGGAAAAAGCCTGCACCTCATTGGCCCTTTTTGACCACCCCTGCTATACATAATGATGTAGATACAGTATGTTCAGTGCCAGACCTGTGATTGGGTTGTATGCACTGCCAATGTTGGTCAGGACCTTTCCGAAAATGAGGTTAGTCTCTGCGTCGATGGGCCCATGGTGTTTACTTTCAGACGACAGCAAGGCTGCTGAGAAGGCTACCTTGGGTTGCTCTGCCAGCAAAGATAGTAGCAACAACAACAACATCAATCAACAACAACACAGCAATGAGAACATCATCATCTCTAACAACGGACAAGTTCGTTTTGCATGGCCTGGTGCCCCAGGTGGGTGGAGATTTCACTTTAGGACTAATGGAATGGTCTAAAATGAGCAAACTCCGCCCACCCGATGCAAAACAAACTCGAGCATTGGTAGAAAAAAAGGAGTAAGGGGAGGAGCAAGAAGAGGACTTTCTTATTTGTGAGCATTATTGACCTGTTAAGCATTGGGTAACACTTTATATACACATTTATATACACTTATATACATTTATATACACTTATATACATTTATATACGTTGACCTGTAAAGTATTGGGTAACACTTTATATGCATTTTCATGATAATAAGCCAATCCTGAGGACCTGAGCCCTAGGATCATGTCTCCGGACTACATGTCCTGATGACTCCTGGCTGTCCCCAGTCCACTTGGTTGTGCTGCTGCTCCAGTTTCAACTGTTCTGCCTGCGGCTAGGGAACCCTGACCTTTTCACCGGACCTGCTGTTTGCAACTCTCTCGCTCTCTCTACCGCACCCGCTGTCTCGACATCTGAATGCTCGGCTATGAAAAGCCAACTGACATTTACTTCTGAGGTACGGACCTGTTGCACTATAACCACTGATAATTATTTGACCCTGCTGGTCATCTATGAACATATGAACATCTTGAAGAACAATCTGGCCTTAAATGGCCATGTACTCTTATAATCTCCACCCGGCACAGCCAGAAGAGGACTGGACACTCCTCAGAGCCTCTAGGTTTCATCCTAAATTCCTGCCTTTCTAGGGATTTTAGGCTGGGTTTCTGTATTGCACTTTGATGACATCTGCTGATGTTAAAAGGGCTTTAGAAATAAATTGGATTGATTTGATTGAGTACATGTTTATAAATGCTTTAGAAATGTCTGCTACTCATTCATTGATATTTACAATTTACTGTACCTTCTCTCTCTTTATTCAGCTTATCCACCATAGCTCTCTGCTCTTTCAGGTCTGCCTCTGCTGTATGGAGCTTAGTACTCAGCTCTCCCACCAAAGACCTAAGCTCCTTCAGTTCAGTGTAGATGTTCACCACAGAACCCAAGACCTCCTCTTCTTGAGCCAGACACACGTAGCCCAGCAAGACCAGCCAGCCAGTAGCCGTCCTCTTCATCATCATTTTCATTATCCTCTCGGGAGAGACAGAGTGGAGTAGCTCTCAGCGTTTCCTTAGTAATCTTATTCGCTATGATCTAAGAGGGAAAACCAACCCTTGCTCAGTACTTCTACTCTGAGAAGCTTTGTAAATACTGAGTGAATAGGGCTACAGTTGATCATTAACATCAGACACATGGATATTGGTGCTCATTGGCTGGCTGACTTGAACTTGCTCTTTTGCTCTCGTTGTCTCTCTCTCTCCTATTGGACTTTCATTTGTTTCCAAATTTAGGCTTTTCCAAATTCTGTTCATGATTTCATCACTGTAAGAACGAGTTTAAGAACTAGTAAATGCCTACAATTACATAAGCAGAATAATATTACAGTGTACAGTATTTACTTCTGAACGCAAATCAGGCTATTTGTAAGGTCATAAGGTATTTAATAATATCAACACACATCTTTACATTTTTCAGTCAAAAAATTATATCAGTGATAAAGAATGAGACTAATTTCTGCCATACAATACATTTTCTCTCACCTGTAGATGAATGGCAGCCAAGTTCCTTCTCTGTGTTGTTGTGTTGTATAGTCATAACAAGGGTTGGGATCAATTCCACAAATTCCAATTCTATTCCAAGGATGATTTTCTTCTTCAATGTCAATTAAATTCCAGTTCAGACAGCCTAAATTCCAAATTAATTGCAATTCCATTTTCTGAAAATTGCTGCAATATCAATTAAATCCGGAATCTAATTTGGAATTATAAATTAAATTGGACCCCAACCTCTATCTCACCCTCTAAAGTTCCCTTTCTCATTGTCTTAAGTGGTTGGGCAGGCGGCTCGTATGTCTGTGTTGTGTCCGGGCATCTTGCCCAAATTCTTCCAATGTTGGGTAATGAGTTCATAACAGTTACGATTTTCTGGGCTAACAATGTAAGAAATAATACATAAAAAATAAAATACTGCAAAGTTTCCTAAGGACTAGAAGCGAGGCGTTCGTCTCTGTCGACACCATCTGGCAGGGAACATAGTACTGAGAGAGGTGAGCTTGGACAATCTAATCTATCAATAAGAGATGAAAATATATATTTTTAAATTAATAATTAACAAAAGCCCTTGTTGAGGGTACTCCTAGAGCAAGGTTTTCCTTAAGAGGGCCACAGCTGAGGTAACTAGCAGGACTGAGTTGAGTTCTTAAGTGAGGTATCCTTGGACATAATTGTTAATTAGCCAGTTACGGGCAACCAAAAGTTGAGATCCGTGGTACTGGGTTGATTATAGTAGGACTGGTGAGGTTAATGTGTAAAACGAGGGACTAGAACACAGGTGATGCCTTGTGAGGCCCTCTGGCTTGGTGAAGTTCAATTGTAATTATACTTATTGGTATTGGGCGAAACATATACACAATCGCAAATACCACTCAATTGGGGGGCAATTGGTCCAAAACATATTGCAAGTGGACCATGGCAAATGTCGGGTGTAATTCACCAAAAATCCCAAAGGGGGCAAGCGCACTCCACCGCAGGATTCTATATGGGAAATGGTCAGAAAGTCAGGTCTCAAGGGTGAAATCTTCCAAATCTGATTTTTTTTCAAAAATGTTAAACCTCGTAAAAGGTGCGTTTTGGACACACAAAAAAAAACATTTTTGTCAATTATACATATGTAGGAACTGTATGTACACAGATTGTATGCTTGTTTGTCCATAAGGCATATGTTTTGTCCATTTGCCATATATGATCATAGCAAGTCAGTTACTGGCCCAATGCTCTAACCACTAGGCTACCTGCCGCCCCCAAGTGACATATATAAGTATTGAAAGTACTAAATCAGGATTTTATGTCCATTTGCCATATATGCCCAATAGGAAGTCGGCTTCCGAACCCAAAAGTAAGTAAACCATGTCCAAATGGCATAGGAAATGTCCAAATGGCATACATAAGCATTGAAAGTACTAAATCAGGATGTTATGTCCATTTGCAATACATATATGATCATAGGTAGTTGGCTTCCAAAACCAAAAGTCAGTGAACCATGTGCAAATAGCATATATAATGTTGAGATGGCCTATATACTTACCAGATGAGATATATCACTATGTTAACTTCTTGCGTTGAGCAATCCCGTATCCGGGAGTGTAATCATAGCCTCAAGCTCATTACCATAACGCAACGTTAACTATTCATGAAAATCGCAAATGAAATGAAATAAATATATTGGCTCACAAGCTTAGCCTTTTGTTAACAACACTGTCGTCTCAGATTTTCAAAATATGCTTTTCAACCATAGCTACACAAGCATTTGTGTAAGAGTATTGATAGCTAGCATAGCATTAAGCCTAGCATTCAGCAGGCAACATTTTCACAAAAACAAGAAAAGCATTCAAATAAAATAATTTACCTTTGAAGAACTTCGGATGTTTTCAATGAGGAGACTCTCAGTTAGATAGCAAATGTTCAGTTTTTCCAAAAAGATTATTTGTGTAGGAGAAATCGCTCCGTTTTGTTCATCACATTTGGCTAAGAAAAACCCCCGAAAATTCAGTCATTACAACGCCAAACCTTTTTCCAAATGAACTCCATAATATCGACAGAAACATGGCAAACGTTGTTTAGAATCAATCCTCAAGGTGTTTTCACATATCTATTCGATGATAAGTCATTCGTGGCAGTTGGGTTTCTCCTCTGAAGCAAATGGAAAAATACACGCAGCTGGAGATTACGCAATAATTGCAACGGAGGACACCAAGCGAGCACCTGGTAAATGTAGTCTCTTATGGTCAATCTTCCAATGATATGCCTACAAATACGTCACAATGCTGCAGACACATTGGGGAAACGACAGAAAGTGTAGGCTCATTCCTTGCCAATTCACAGCCATATAAGGAGACATTGGAACACAGCGCCTTCAAAATCTGGGGCATTTCCTGTTTGAAATTTCATCTTGGTTTCACCTGTAGCATCAGTTCTGTGGCACTCACAGATAATATCTTTGCAGTTTTGGAAACGTCAGAGTGTTTTCTTTCCAAAGCTGTCAATTATATGCATAGTCGAGCATCTTTTCGTGACAAAATATCTTGTTTAAAACGGGAACGTTTTTTTAATCCAAAAATTCAAAGAGCGCCCCCTATATCGAAGAAGTTAAGCCCTGAATCAACCTAGAAGGTCTATTTGTCAAGTTTGATCATAGGAAGTCATAAGAAGTCAGAATTTCTCGTTGATGTTGATTCAGCATGTCCATTTGGTAATGGGAAGTCCTTATGAATATACATTGGCAATGGACACTGTCAACTTGCAGAAGAGCATGTTCACACAGGCAATATAGCATATGTGTAATGGACACTGTCCAATTGCTATATATTAGCAATGGACACTGTCCAACTGCAGTATAACATGTTAAGACTGGCAATGTATTATGTGTATTGAACACTATCCATTAGCAATACATTAGTGGGCATTTACCATCACGAATTAGACATGCTGTTATATATTGCTGAAATGCCCAATTGTCTGGCTTGTTGAACTCGAGATGCCCTAGCAGTGATATTGGTTCCTCTCCCTCGCTCGTTGGTGTTGATTTAAGCAAGTTCATTTGGTGATGGCAAATCCTCATTAAATACATTGGAAATGTACAAATGTAAACTGTCCATTTCCAATCTATAACAATGGGCATTTAACCTTCACGAATTGGACATGCTCTAATATACTGCTGAAATGCCCAATTGTCTGGCTTGTTGAACTCAGGATGGCATAGCAGTGATAGTGGTTCCTCTCCATCGCTCGTTGGTGTTGATTTCAGCCTGTCCATTTGGTGATGGTAAATCACAAGTTGTCTGCCACAGTTCCTTGCCTGCTAATAGTCCCTCTTTCTTATGGACAAACATTATTTATCATTATACAGAGACAGGGTAGAATTCTGTTAGTTATAGTTCTACATTAAATATATACATCATTTAGTAATTATTCATAAAATTTATACACTAGCTAACAAGCTTCTGTGTTCACAGCGGCACAAGGATTCAAAATATGCTTTGTTGCGTATTTTTGTGGGACTTGAAAAAAATACCCAGAACATAAAAAACGTTAATATCCAGCCCCATGCGTTTAAAATAACGGTTCTGTTCCAGAACACTATGACTCACTTTCATTCCCGGTTCCGTTTCTGTTCCCTGACAAATGTAGTGTAGTCTTATGGGATTTATAGTGATGTGTCATTGTCTTAAGTGGTTGGGTAGGTGAAGCAAACAGGCTCGTATGTCAGTGTTGGGTCCTGGCATCTCGCCCATATTCTCCCAAAATTGGATGGTGGGATCATAACGATGAACCAGTCTGGTTTCCCTGTAGTCCTCTTGGCAGTATCCTCCCAGCACATAGAGCATCCCCTCCAGAACCACAGAGGCTGCTCCAACATGGGGGACGGCCAGGGGTGTGAGAGCACTCCAAAGGTCACTAACCGAGTCATAGACCTCACAGGCCAGCTGGTCGATAGACGTCATGTTTTCATCAACAGTGACACCTCCTGCCACGTAAAGATTGCAGTTTAAAGTTTCCATGCAGTGACGGGCTCGAGGTTGCCTCATCTCGGCCAGGTAGTTGGTTCCTCTCTCAGGGTGGTACAGAAACATGGATACTCGACACTGGTGCCTGCAGTCCAACCCCCCTGAGATGAAAATCTTTCCATCCAACATTGTGGCAGCATGGCAGCTCAATGTCATATCCAAGGGTCGCGAAAAGCTAACAGGGAAGGCCAAAGTTGGTAATGATAGCAACAAAGAAACAACGTTTTACTTAAATCTCCAATGGAACATTAACTACTGCAAGCAATTCTGTGTTACCATTCTCTTTTGAGTTACCAAAAAATACCTACCTCCAGGTATCTGTGTTTGGACAGTAGCGCTCCACACTATCCAGGTTAGTTTCTGGATCAATGTCCCCTCCAATGGCATATATCATCCTGTCCAGCACAACCATGGAAAAGTTGCACCTTGTCTTATGCAAGTCAGCCAACCTCTCCCAGAGGTTCTGAAGCGGATCATATCTGAAAGACAATAAAGAATGAGAGATGAAGGAAGAAAATCATGTAAAAACATAAAAATATAAAACATGTCATACCTAAAAGACTCATTGGTTAGTAGATACAAACCCAAAGCGTCTTATCTCACCTGTAGGTCGAGTTGAAAACATCAAGTGTGCCTTCATAACTCTGTCCCCCGACCACGTACAACTTCCCTGTGAGTACCGCCACCTCGTGACTTAGCCTTGGTGGCTTTGGCATCTCTCCAAGCAACCTCCATTCCACATTCTTTACAATGCCTGTGTAGTTCCTCAGAGAGTTTCCGAACCACAGTTCTCGGCTGGGAGATCGGCGGCTAAAGTCGGCAGAGATCTGATCTCCACCCACCAAGACTAGACTGTCCTTTGGCAAGTAAACCCTGCACAGGGTTCGAGGTGCAACGTGAGGGGAGTGAAAGTCCTCCAGTATAGTCAGGTAGAGACCTTCCGTGTTGTGTTCAGACCACAGTTTTGTGGTTTTAACTTCATTGAACTCCTTGACGTTCATGAGGGGAAAGTGGACTTTCTTCATCAGCTCTTTGGTGAGTTTAAGCCTTTTGCTGGGACACGCCTCGATCCAAGCCACCACAGCCTTGAAGACGACAAGCTCAGAGGGCACAAAGAGGGAATCGCTTTTCAGATATCTTCTAAGATTCTTGGCTGGCAGGTCTTGAAATTTAGGGGTGGCTGCCACGTTTTGGAAGTGTCTCAGGACAAAACTGTTTGCCACTTCGAGGAGTTCCGGCATCCCATAAGCCTCAGCGAAGGAGGCCACGTCCAGGCAGGAGTGAGCATCGATTTCCTGTTCCAGGAAGTTGAGGCACAGCGAGAGGGCGGGCTGGAACTGGAGCTGGAGGGCGGTGCAGGTAATCTCAAAGACACGCCCCCAGCTGAGGGGGAGGGACCCACTGTAGGAGCAGCCAATCATGGCCTCCAGCTCAGCAGCCTCCAGGAAGGGAAGGGCCACACAGGGCTGCTGGGATTCCTTCATCCCGCTGGTGAACATTCCCCGGAAGAAGTCACTACTGGCAGCCATGAGCACTTTGTGGACTTGGAGGAGACAGGAGAGAGAAGAGGAAATGGATTATTGATGTTATCATCCTTATTATAATTAGGTAGCTCATAAATAGACTACCTCCCCATATGGTTTATCATGACTCTTCTGAATTCAGATTTAAGACAGAAAGTAGAAATATTTTGAAGTTAACATTATTTTATTTTGTTGATCCCGGACGAGTCCCCAACAATTATTACAAAAATATAAACACAATTTATATTTCATTTATATATTTTCTCATTATAACATCATGTTGTTATATATTAATATATTAGTAATATTAATATATCATCCTATTATTATTTAAAATCATATCAATATTATCAATATTATTACCATTATAAGCATGCATGGGTTATTTAGCTTGATCTCGGACGCTCCCACCGAAAAATAAATGAATTGTCTTCTCTATCATTGTACAGTACATAGTCATGATGTATTTTGACACCAGTTTACTAACCATGGAATGATGTCCCATCAACCTCCAGCTCCACATCACAGCCCACTCCCTCTTTCCACAGCTGTCTGATTGACTGAAGAGTGAGCTTCATCTGTTCTTCAGCAGATACCTTCTTTTCTTCAGTCCTCTTCTCTACTCCCTTCTTCATCTTCCCATCCTCTTTCCTGCAGAGTTCTAGAACTCTGGGTACCCCTAGTGTTTTAGCTGCAGTCTGTATCTGGGCCAGTGAATCTCTGTTCAGAGCTGATATGGCACCAGTGTAGGCAAACTCGGTCACCCCTGCCAGCCCTACACACCTCACCTCAGAACCCAGACTGATGAATATCTCGGTCTGTATGTTCATATCTCTGTCTGTATCTCTCCTCTCCCTCATCTTCTCCATATCTTCATCCCACTTGGGCAGCCTCTGGTGTGTTAGGGAGTGATGTACCAGGGAGCTGACAGCAGCCAGGACAAGGGAGTGTGCGTGGAGACGCTGTCCATTCTCAGTGCTCAGAGTCAGGTCAGTGAGGAGAGACGAGTCCCTGAGCTGCTCCAGGGCTTTGAACGTTTCTCTGGCATATGAGTCTCTGCTGTATACCCTTGTTGTATCCACATCATCTATCACCCCTTTCTGCTCTCCATCAACTGCCCGCTCTTCTTTCACTTCTTGAACCTTATCATCCTCTTTTTCAGCTAGCCCTCTCTCTAGAGCTATCTTACTGTACTGACTCCCTTGCATGCCCTTTTCCCTCTCGATCTGCCTCTATGTTGTGCCCTTCCCCCATCAATTCTTTATCTTGTCTCCATAGAGTCTCCTTATGTCAACAAATGTCCAACAGTCTCCCTACCTACAGCTTACCAATAAATCTAGGAAAAAATACCACAAAAAAAAACCAACAGTAAAATCTGTTGTCACACTAAACAAATCCTAAAGTCACTTACTTGACACAGGTTTCTGTGGAGAAATACAACAGAACAGTATAGTCGTATCAGTGTTCAAGCATCTGTAGTGGCTCTTAGCTGTAGAATGTGTGTGATCTTTATACTGCAGTCTTCTCTTCCAGCCCCCATACAGGGTCAGTTATCTCTGTTGTTTCCTCTTCCCCTTCCTTCTACTTGTGTGTACTGACCCCTATTTGACAGAACCCTTTATAAACCCCCCGAACAAGCAGCTATATATATACTCATAGTCATACAGATCAGATATCACAGTAAACTATTGTCTCTGTTTCTGGTCCAGGTTCTCATTCCTCAGTCTTTCCACAGTACGAACAAAACAATAATAGATAAAGGGTTTGGGTTTCAGAGTGGCAATGTCCACAATTTTACCATGTGATAGATAGATTGTTGTGTTAGTGATGGAGAGATGTCTTACAGCAGTATACACAAGACTGCATCTTGCCATTCTCCCATTTTCTCTTCATCATTTCCCTACACACCCCTCCATCATTATTTCCTGTTTTCTCAATAAATTTCTCAGTTTTTTATTAATTTTCCTTTCAGTTTTTACTATGTATAACATGTGAAGCATAGAAGATCAAAACCCTAGAACCGTAAAAAAGGGGATTGTTTTAGGCTTAGAGCCTGACTGAGCTCCTCCAATCCCAAGGCTTCTCCTAGACATCCCAAGGCCTTGGCCGCCACCTCCCAATGTATTCTGGGGCATGTTACTAGGGGATCAGTAGGGGTATGGCATGCTTAGAGGGTCAGCGGGATTGTGTTGCTCCTCCACAGCCAAACACTGGGGAATCTGGGTCAAGGAGGTAGGAAAAAGGAGTGTGAAGGGCAGAGAATAGGACATTTACACCCTTCAGCCTATTGAGTCTATACATTTAAAAAAAATAAAAAACAGTTGACCCTTATTTTAACCCTGGCCCTTTACAGCACAGCCTGGTCATTACTGTCAGTTACTCCTTGATAATGCTCACTCAAATTATTACATTACCACCATATATGTGGTTCATGTTGCTTTGCTCTTTTGATTGCTCTTGGTGTGGTTTTGGGGATAACATTTTCATGACCTTGTGTAACAGGTTGAAGTTTGTAGCCGCTACGTCACTTTGTTTAACGAGGTGAGGTACTCGGATACCTATTAAATACAACAAAACATTAACAAAACACAGGTTCTTCACATCAAAGGTGAAGCATGGACGTGATAAGACCTTATTATTATTATTCTTTTCTGTTGCAGCAATGAGATCAATATCACCATAAATAGTCAACAATCGGAGCGGTCTGCACATATCAAACATGATCTTCAGCGCTGACACTTGAACAACAGGCCTCCGATAGTTAGATTCAATATCAGCTTTCAATAACAATTACAAAAGTGCATAGTTGAGGAAGGCCTGCTCAGGAAGACCGAGAGTGGATCTGGAGGGAGAGGGGCACTCACGCCGCATGCACACTTACAAAGTTCCACTGGATTTGGATTAAGCCACACTGTCCCATCCTTGCTCTCATCCTTCCAGAGCACACCAACCTAAAGGCTACACGGATAAAAAGGGATCTGCCGAACACAGGGAATCACTGGGCATTTATACACAAAACCCCATCACTGGGCATTTATACACAAAACCCCATCACTGGGCATTTATACACAAAACCCTATCACTGGGAATACACAAAACCCCATCACTGGGCATTTATACACAAAACCCCATCACTGGGAATACACAAAACCCCATCACTGGGCATTTATACACAAAACCCCATCACTGGGAATACACAAAACCCCATCACTGGGAATACACAATACCCTATCACTGGGAATACACAAAACCCCATCACTGGGAATACACAATACCCTATCACTGGGAATACACAAAACCCCACACTCACAGGCAACACCTGGAACTAATCACAATTACGTGACGCATGTCACACTTATCTTGATGTCATGATCTTGGTTACACTTTACATGAAGGTGCCATCTAAGTGTTTCAACACTGCGATTATTTGCTTTATTAAATACTTTATAAGTTGTGAATGAACATGAATGAATTCATGGCTTAAGTCATGAGATCATTGTCTGGAGTTTGTCAAATAGTGGAGAGTGTATATGGCTACTAATAATGAATGAATAAGTGCTTATTGGTTGCACCACAATGTGCTGTGATAAACAACATCTTTAGATGAAACGGTCTGTCTCAGCGATAGAGCCAAGTTGCAAAAGAATGCCTCCATATGCATGTCTCCTTGCATGTTTTAGGTACTGCGATGTATTGACTTTGCAGCAATGCGCATATGTAACAGATATAGAAGAATTCAACAAGGTTCTTATATATTCTACATGGAACGTCGATTCTTGTAACACAGTATCTGGTTTACATGGGTGGTTAATATTCAGACATAACAGAAATGTTGCATGTATTGTGTAAAAAAAAAAAGATACAAGAGACATGGAAGCTAAGCTTTCTACTGTCTCTTACATGGGACATAAGAATGTCAAAGCACTTGCACCCCACTGTCTTACATGCTTGACACATGCAATGGGACACCTATTGAAAAAATAAGTCCTCCACGAGGAGGAGCAGATGGAGGAGGAAGGGGGAAAGAAGAAAGAGGGGGAGAAGAGTAGGAGGGGAAGGAGGACAAGAGAAGCGAAGGAGAGGAGGAGGACAGGAGGAGGAGGAGGACTGATCGCAGCAGGGAATCTATTTAGTTATTAAGTGGAGATCTCTCAACAATCATTCTCACAACAACTCATTGATACTCGTCAGCGGCAAATATCAAAGCTGAGCTTGGTTAAAGCCTTGGATGGGATACCAAAGGCATAGCTGTATATAAATCAACTGTTCAGTAGGTGGTGCTGCATAGCCTTAACCATGGAAACTCATACCTGAAAATGTATATACAAATATTGTATTTTTGGGGGTTTTAGCAGTGAAGCTGTTTGTTGACATTCATTATTAGTATTATTATTATTATTACGGTTCTGACAATTTGGCAAACAATTCAAATAATAAGGCCAAGGAGGATAAAACATTGCATAAGAGGACCCATAAGATCCTCCATAATGAGTTTTCTGCCTTTTAGAATTTTGTGAAAACCACTCAAAACTCTACTCACTCAAATGCTACTGCTCAAAACAATATGTGGCATCTACTGTATGGACAAAGGTCTCTCAATGCAATATTTTCCAAACTAGTCCCTAAAACAACATGGCCACTATTAATCAATAAGCATTAATGGAAGTGGTCTGGCACATAAATGCATAGAAATCAGTCACTGGTATTCGTATTGTAACAAAACATGGTACATATGTTGCAAACACTGTCAAGACTAAACTCATGCAAGCACCTTCATATCGACCACACGATATGACTCAGTCATGAAATTTGGCACACATACTCAGTGATGTGAGTGTAGATTACCTGTAAAGAATGGTTCCATTTGGCCGCATGGTGGCGTTGTTGGACAGGAAAAAACATTCATTCAAGCTCATTGGCTCATAGCGGCCATATTGTTTGAGCTAGAGTGCTGGAAAATATTGCATTAGAAGACATGGGGACATTCTATATACCTCATTTTTTGCTGATTGTTCAAGCGGTTATAGGGAAGAAGAGGTTAAAGTAGTCAACATCATTGAAAATGGTCCAAAATATAGTACCTGTCAAAAGTTTGGACACACCTTCTCATTCAAGGGTTTTTCTTTATTTTTACCATTTTCTACATTGTAGAATAATAGCGAAGACATCAAAACTATGAAATAACACACATGGAATCATGTAGAAACCAAAAGAGTGTTAAACAAATCAACATATATTTTATATTTGAGATTGAAGTAGACACCCATATCCTTGATGACAGCTTTGCACTCTTGGCATTCTCTCATGATTTTTGAATAACTACCTCATCTCTGTACCCCATCTGTAAGGTCTCTAAGTAGAGCAGTGAATTTCAAACACAGATTCAGCCACAAAGACCAGGGATGTTGTCCAATCCCTTACAAAGAAGGGCACTTATTGGTAAATGAGTCAAAATTAAAATAGCAGACATTGAAAATCCCTTTGAGCATGGTGAAGTTAACTACACTTTCGATGTTGTATCAATACACCAAGTCACTACAAAGATACAGGTGTCCTTCCTTACCAGAGAGGAAGGAAAACGCTCAGGGATTTCACCATGAGGCCAATGATGACTTTACAACAGTTACAGAGTTTAATGGCTGTGATAGGAGAAAACTGAAGATGGATCAACAACATTGTAGTTACTCCATAATACTGACCTAAATGACAAAGTGAAAACAAGGAAGCCTATACAGAACACAAATATTCCAAAACATGCATCCTGTTTGCAATAGGCACTAAAGTAAAATGTGGCAACGAAATGAACTTTATGTCCTAAATACAAAGCTTTATGTTTGGAGGAAATCCAACACAACATATCACTGAGTACCAATCTTCATATTTTCAAGCATGGTGGTGGCTGCATTATGTTATGGGTATGCTTGTCATCGGCAATGACCAGGGAGTTTTTTTTATAGGATAAATAGAAATGGAATAGAGCGAACAACAGGCAAAATCCTAGAGGAAAACCTGGTTCAGTCTTCTTTCCAACAGACCCTGGGAGACAACTTCACCTTTCAGCACAACAATAACCTAAAACAAAATGCCAACTATACAGTGGAGTTGCTTACCAAGATGACACTGAATGTTCCTGAGTGGCCGAGTTACAGTTTTGACTTAAATCTGCTTGAAAATCTATGGCAAGACCTGAAAATGGCAATGATCAACAATCAACTTGACAGAGCTTGAAGAAAACAAAAAATAATAATGTGCAAATATTGTTCATTCCAGGTGTGCAAAGCTTTTGGAGAGGTACCCAGATAAACAAGACATTTGACAGAGCTTGAAGAATGTTGAAAAGAAAAATGGGCAGTTGCACAATCCAGGTGTGGAAAGCTCTTAGAGACCCAGAAAGACACAGCTGCAATTGCTGGCAAAGAGGATTCTAACATGTATTGTCTCAGGGGGGTGAATATTTATCTAATCAAGATATATTAATGTTTTACTTTTCATATATATATATATATATATATTTTTTTTTTTTTAAACAAATTTTCAAGTTTTTCTTCCACTTTGACATATTTTGTGTAGATCGTTGACAGAAAATTATTAAATCGGCTTGAAAATGTATGGCAAGACTTGAAAATGGCTGTCAAGCAACGATCAACAGCCAACTTGACAGAGCTTGAAGAATTAAAAAAAATAATAATATGCAAATATTATTCATTCCAGGTGTGCAAATATTTTGGAGAGGTACCCAGAAAGACTCAAAGCTATAATCGCTGCCAAAAGGTGATTCTAACATGTATTGACTCAGGGGTGGGAATACTTATGTAAATTAGATACTGTATTTCATTTTCAATAAATTACCAAAAATTTCGAGAGACATTTTCACTTAGTCATTATGGAGTATTGGGTGTTGATAGGTGAGAAAAAATATCAATTTTGAATTCAAACTATAACACAAAATTTAGAATAAGCTAAGGGGTATGAATACTTTTTGAAGGCACAGTGAGGCATTTCAGTTAACACATACAAATACATCACTGACATACAAAATTGTACCAGATCCACATTATATTATTTGTACAAAAATCTAATAAGCAATCTTCTTCTGCCATAGAAGATTTTTATTTGATTTTCATTATTATTTTCCATATGTGTAAAGTGTTGCATCCTTAACCTGTAAAAGGGGAATGTTCTTGGTGTCTTGGTGCCAAGTTTAGCAATGAAGCAGATGCTGAACTACAGTACTGTTTTGCTGGCACAGACTGGAATATGTTCTGGGATTCTTCCAATGGCATTGAGGAGTACACCACATCAGTAACAGGCTTTATCAATAAGTGCATAGAGGACGTCGTCCCCGCAGTGACTGTACGTACATACCCTAACCAGAAGCCATGGATAACAGGCAACATTCGAACTGACCTAAAGGCCAGAGCTGCCGCTTTCAAGGAGAGGGACTCTAACCCAGAAGCTTATAATAAATCCTGCTATGTCCTCCGATGAACCATCAGAGGCAAAGCGTCAATACAGGACTAAGATCGAAGAGTACTACACCAGCTCCGACACTCATCGGATGTGGCAGGGCTTGCAAACTATTACAGACTACAAAGGGAAGCACAGCCGAGAGCTGCCCAGTGACACAAGCCTAACAGATGAGCTAAATATCTTCTATACTCGCTTCGAGGCAAGTAACAATGAAACATGCATGAGAGCATCAGCTGTTCCGGAGAACTGTGTGATCACACTCTCCGCAGCCAATGTGAGTAAGACCTTTAAACAAGTTAACATTCACAAGGCAGCTGGGCCAGACGGATTACCAGGACGTGTACTCCGAGCATGCACTGACCAACTGGCAAGTGTTTTCACTGACATTTTCAACTTCTCCCTGTCTGAGTCTGTAATACCAACATGTTTCAAGCAGACCACCATAGTCCCTGTGCCCAAAAAAACTAAGGTAACCTGCCTAAATGACCACCGACCCGTAGCACTCATGTCTGTAGCCATGAAATGCTTTGAAAGGCTGGTCATGGCTCACATCAAAACCATTATCCCAGAAACCCTAGACCCACTCCAATTTGCATACCACACCAACAGATCCACAGATGACGCAATCTCTATTACACTCCACACTGCCCTTTTCCACCTGGACAAAAGGAACACCTATGTGAGAATGCTATTCATTGACTACAGCTCAGCGTTCAACAACATAGTGCCCTCAAAGCTCATCACTAAGCTATGGACCCTGGGACTTAACACCTCCCTCTGCAACTGGATCCTGGACTTCCTGACGGGCCGCCCCCAGGTGGTAAGGGTAGGTAACAACACATCCACCACGCTGATCCTCAACACGTGGGCCCCTCAGGGATGCATGCTCAGTCCCCTCCTGTACCCCCTGTTCACTCATGACTGCATGGCCAGGCATGACTCCAACACCATCATTAAGTTTGCTTATGACACAAAAGTGGTAGGCCTGATCACCGACATCGATGAGACAGCCTATAGAGAGGAGGTCAGAGATCTGACCGTGTGGTGCAAGGACAACAACCTCTCCCTCAACGTGATCAAGACTAAGGAGATGATTGTGGACTACAGGAAAAGGAGGCCCGAGCACGCCCCCATTCTCATCGACGGGGCTGTAGTGGAGCAGGTTGAGAGCTTCAAGTTCCTTGTTGTCCATATCAACAACAAACTAGAATGGTCCAAATACACCGAGACACGACAAAGCCTATCCCCCTCAGGAAACTAAAAAGATTTGGCATGGGTCCTGAGATCCTCAAAAGTTTCTACAGCTGCAACATCGAGAGCATCCTGACTGGTTGCATCACTGCCTGGTACGGCAATTGCTCGGCCTCTGACCGCAAGGCACTACAGAGGGTAGTGCGTACGGTCCAGTACATCACTGGGGCTAAGCTGTCTGCCATCCAGGACCTCTACACCAGGTGGTGTCAGGCCCTAAAAATTGTCAAAGACCCCAGCCACCCCAGTCATAGACTGTTCTCTCTACTACCGCATAGCAAGCGGTACCGGAGTGCCAAGTCTAGGACAAAAATGCTTCTCAACAGTTTTTACCCCCAAGCCATAAGACTCCTGAACAGGTAAACAAATGGCTACCCGGACTATTTGCATTGTGTGCCTCCCCAACCCCTCTTTTACGCTGCTGCTACTCTCTGTTTATCATATATGCATAGTCACTTTAACTATACATTCATGTACATACTACCTCAATTGGGCCGACCAACCAGTGCTCCCGCACATTGGCTAACCGGGCTATCTGCAGTGTGTACTGCCACCCACCACCCGCCAACCCCTCTTTTATGCTACTGCTACTCTCTGTTCATCATATATGCATAGTCACTTTAACCATATCTACATGTACATACTACCTCAGTCAGCCTGACTAACCGGTGTCTGTATGTAGCCTCACTACTTTTATAGCCTCGCTACTGTATTTTTTATTTTAATTTTATTTCACCTTTATTTAACCAGGTAGGCCAGTTGAGAACAAGTTCTCATTTACAACTGCGACCTGGCCAAGATAAAGCATAGCAGTGTCAGCAGACAACACAGAGTTACGCATGGAATAAACAATTAACAAGTCAATAACACAGTAGAAAACAAAGGGGGAGTCTATATACAATGTGTGCAAAAGGCATGAGGAGGTAGACGAAGTTACAATTTTGCAGATTAACACTGGAGTGATAAATGATCAGATGGTCATGTACAGGTAGAGATATTGGTGTGCAAAAGAGCAGAAAAGTAAGTAAATAAAAACAGTATGGGGATGAGGTAGGTGAAAATGGGTGGGCTATTTACCAATAGACTATGTACAGCTGCAGCGATCGGTTAGCTGCTCAGATAGCTGATGTTTGAAGTTGGTGAGGGAGATAAAAGTCTCCAACTTCAGCGATTTTTGCAATTCGTTCCAGTCACAGGCAGCAGAGTACTGGAACGAAAGGCGGCCAAATGAGGTGTTGGCTTTAGGGATGATCAGTGAGATACACCTGCTGGAGCGCGTGCTACGGATGGGTGTTGCCATCGTGACCAGTGAACTGAGATAAGGCGGAGCTTTACCTAGCATGGACTTGTAGATGACCTGGAGCCAGTGGGTCTGGCGACGAATATGTAGCGAGGGCCAGCCGACTAGAGCATACAAGTCGCAGTGGTGGGTGGTATAAGGTGCTTTAGTGACAAAACGGATGGCACTGTGATATACTGCATCCAGTTTGCTGAGTAGAGTGTTGGAAGCCATTTTGTAGATGACATCGCCGAAGTCGAGGATTGGTAGGATAGTCAGTTTTACTAGGGTAAGCTTGGCGGCGTGAGTGAAGGAGGCTTTGTTGCGGAATAGAAAGTCGACTCTTGATTTGATTTTTGATTGGAGATGTTTGATATGAGTCTGGAAGGAGAGTTTGCAGTCTAGCCAGACACCTAGGTACTTATAGATGTCCACATATTCAAGGTCGGAACCATCCAGGGTGGTGATGCTAGTCGGGCATGCGGGTGCAGGCAGCGATCGGTTGAAAAGCATGCATTTGGTTTTACTAGCGTTTAAGAGCAGTTGGAGGCCACGGAAGGAGTGTTGTATGGCATTGAAGCTTGTTTGGAGGTTAGATAGCACAGTGTCCAATGACGGGCCGAAAATATATAGAATGGTGTCGTCTGCGTAGAGGTGGATCAGGGAATTGCCCGCAGCAAGAGCAACATCATTGATATACACAGAGAAAAGAGTCGGCCCGAGAATTGAACCCTGTGGCACCCCATAGAGACTGCCAGAGGACCGGACAGCATGCCCTCCGATTTGACACACTGAACTCTGTCTGCAAAGTAATTGGTGAACCAGGCAAGGCAGTCATCCGAAAAACCGAGGCTACTGAGTCTGCCGATAAGAATATGGTGATTGACAGAGTCGAAAGCCTTGGCAAGGTCGATGAAGACGGCTGCACAGTACTGTCTTTTATCGATGGCGGTTATGATATCGTTTAGTACCTTGAGTGTGGCTGAGGTGCACCCGTGACCGGCTCGGAAGCCAGATTGCACAGCGGAGAAGGTACGGTGGGATTCGAGATGGTCAGTGACCTGTTTGTTGACTTCGCTTTCGAAGACCTTAGATAGGCAGGGCAGGATGGATATAGGTCTGTAACAGTTTGGGTCCAGGGTGTCTCCCCCTTTGAAGAGGGGGATGACTGCGGCAGCTTTCCAATCCTTGGGGATCTCAGACGATATGAAAGAGAGGTTGAACAGGCTGGTAATAGGGGTTGCGACAATGGCGGCCGATAGTTTCAGAAATAGAGGGTCCAGATTGTCAAGCCCAGCTGATTTGTACGGGTCCAGGTTTTGCAGCTCTTTCAGAACATCTGCTATCTGGATTTGGGTAAAGGAGAACTTGGAGACCTTACAGTGAAATGTAAGCCTAGCTACTGTATATAGCCTGTCTTTTTACTGTTGTTTATTCCTTTACTTACCTATTGTTCACCTAATACCTTTTTTGTACTATTGGTTAGAGCCTGTAAGTAAGCATTTCACTGTAAGGTGTATTCGGCGCACGTGACAAATAAACGTTGATTTGATTTCACAAAATGTTAATCTAAAACTTAAAAAATGTCTGTTCACTAACAAGAGAGAGGAGGCTAAAAATTGTGGTGAGAGGGGGGTACTTTATATGAGTCATCATCCCATCCCGTTCCAGGAATTTTGCAACCCTAGTCCTGTTACTGGTTCATAGTGATGCCCTCACTTTTCTTTCCATTCTCCTCCTCGCCTTCGTGCCTTTCTCTCTCTCGCTCATTTACTAGTCTATTACCTTAAACCCCAATTCAAATTCCCCAATAATCTACTGAGTGAACATCATGTTTCAGTTTTCATTTCCCATCATCAAAACGTAAACATATGTTGTCAAAATACAATGTAGCTGGATTTGATTAATCTGTCTGGCCCAATTGAAACAAAGACACACATACTTTGTTGGAAAAATACAGAAAAAATGGCAGAGAAAGACATTTAAGCATAAGCAGTTGTCAAAGTGATATACAGACACCTAGCCTAAAACCCAGAAGAGCGAGCAATGCAGATATAGAAGCACAGTGTCTTGGAAAAACTCCCTAGAATAGCAGGAACATAGGAAGAAACCTAGAGTGGAACCAGACTCTGAAGGGTGGCCAGTCCTATTCTGGCTGAGATTATAAGAGTACATGGTCATTAAGGCCAGACCGTTCCTCAAGATGTTCATAGATGACCAACACGGTCAAATAATAATCACAGTGGTTATAGAGGATGCAACAGGTCCGCACCTCAGGAGTTAATATCAGCTGGCTTTCCATAGCCGAGCATTTAAAAAAAATTTTTTTTAAACTAGGCAAGTCAGTTAACAACAAATTCTTATTTTCAATGACGGCCTAGGAACAGTGGGTTAACTGCCTGTTCAGGGGCAGAACGACAGGTTTGTACCTTGTCAGCCCGGAGATTTGAACTTACAACCTTTCAGTTACTAGCCCAACGCTCACTAGCCCAACGCTCTAACCACTAGGCTACCCTGCCGCATTGCGGTCGAGACAGCAGGTACGGTAGAGAGAGAAAGAGAGAGGGAGGAAGAGAGAGGGTGGAAACAGCAGGTCCGGTACAAGGTAGCATGTCCTATGAACAGGTCAGGGTTCCATAGCTGCAGACAGAACAGCAGAAACTGGATCTGCAGCACGACCAGGTGGACTGGGGAGGGGGACAGCCAGGAGTCGTCAGGCCAGGTACTCCTGAGGCATGGTCCTAAGATCACACAGGACACCAGATAAGACAGGATAATTACACCAGATAGGACAGACTGACCATAGCCCCCCGGCACGTAGACTATTGCAGCATAGATACCGGAGACTGAGACGGGGGGGTCCCCCCCAGAAAGGCCAACCAGGTAGGACATAACCCCAACCACAGCCCGCACACCACCAAAGGGATATCAACAGACCACAAACGTACTATTCTGAGACAAGGCAGAGAATGGCCCACGAAGATCTCCCCAACCACATGAGCCAGAGGGGACGTAAACCCAGACAGGAAGATCACGTCAGTGGCTCTAAAAAAAAAGAAGCTTGGCACAATGTGATGCACCCCTCCTAGGGACAGCATTGGAGAGCATAAGCATGCCAGTGACTCAGTAATAGGGTCAGAGGCAGAGAATCCCATTGGAGAAAGGGGAACCGGGAAGGCAGAGACAGCACTGGTGGTTCGCCACTCCAGTGCCTTGCCATTCACCTTCGCACCCCTGGTCCAGAGTACACTCAATCATAGGACCTAGTGAAGAGATGAGTCAAGTCATGGATGAATTGGAAACATTTTCCAGAAAACAATTGGTCATAAACCAATATACTCACATACAGTGGATAACAGCAGTGAATTTCACACATACTGTACAAGCAGGGGGTGAAAATATACTTCACACCATCACATCTTATTGAGAAATCGACACGAATTAGCCTACTTATTCAAAATTCATGACAGGCACACAAAGAAGTATAACACGATTCTATACACCACACATTTCATGTGTATTGTAGGATTTTCATTCTTCATAATGCATTCGTGTACATTACAGTACATTTGTTGTGGCTAACGTTAGCTAGTCTAGCTAGGTGGCTAACGTTAGCTATGCTAGGGGTTAGGGTTAGATTTAGGGGTTAAGGTTAGGGTTAGGTAACATGCTAGCAAAGTAGTTAAAGGTTTAAAAAGTATGGATTTCAGCAAACAAAGAAAGGTCAGACTTTACACAGGGCAAACATAGGTACCATGATAAGGGTTTAAAATTGTACATTTTTACAAGCATTGACTGATAGCAACTTGATGTAGTCAGAGATCCAGTCCACCCACAATCGTTGCCACTCAACTCCCTTGACCAGTGTGTCGTGAGCAACATAAGCATGAGCAACAATAGTGGAATCGGCGGTGCGCCTTCGAAATAAGTCCCCTATTGAAACGGCTGCAAACGGATACAATTTGTGAAATCATATAACAATTGGACTAGATAATGCTAAACAAGGTTTAGCAAGACAATAATTAGTTAATTTGACACAAAATAAAAATCTGTTTAAATTACACTGTGGATGTATAGACTTCAGAATTGCAATGGAAGCATACTTATATTGCAATGTACAGCCTTACCTATGGATCATATCTCCATTAAATGGGGTATCAGCCTACTCAGTAACACCAACAATACACAACTGTAAAGAGTTTTCGGAAATATTTGCGCCATAGCTCTTATTGTGGGATTTTACCTCACGATTCAGTCTATTGTGCATATTGGGCATTCATATCGCAATGTACTGCCTTGCTTATGGATCTTAAGTCAATGCAATGGGGTATCAGCCTACTCGGTGACACCTGCATATTACAATTCTAGAGTTTACACAAATATTAGCTTTGTGGCTCTTAATTGCAGGACTCTGAAACCACTACGAAATGAGCAACATTAAGCTCACCAGTCAACCTATGTCTATTGAACATTCATATTTATATGTACAGCCTTACTTATGGATCTTGGGTCAGTGACACCCACCCAGATTACAATTCTAAAGAGTTTTCACAAATACTGGCATCGTAGCTCTTATTGTGGGATTTTAACTGTGGAAAAATCACCTCACAATTCAGTCTAATGTGCCTTGAAATGCATTCCAGGTGAACACCTCATGAAGTTGGTTGAAATGTTGAAATGACGATATCACTGGAGTCATTGCAAATAAATTTGTGCCACATGTGTAGCCTACCTGGAGCTGGCAAACAGCCTATAGCTCAAGTTTGTTGTTGTAGCCTTGTGTTATTATGCAATTTTTCATGGTCATGTTCAGTTAATTAAATTGGAAGTTATCAATTGTGATCATGGTTACAGCTCTATCGCAAATGTATCATTCTCCACATTTAATGTCAGTTTCATTGTGGACTTTTCTCTGAAATTCGATGTTGTCGATACTGGCACAATTGCCAGAAAATTGCCCAACATTCATGTTTGAAGTTCATCCAAGTGTTTCTTGCGCAAAGATTTCGAGATCCTCGGTCCAACTTTCATCATGCACACTCTCCTGTTGGATTTATCTATAGTTATGCACATGAGCAAATACAAATTGGGTGGTTTGAGCCCTGAATGCTGATTGGCTGACCGCCGTGGTATATAAGACCCTATACCACGGATATGACAAAACAGCTCAAATTACGTTGGTAACCAGTTTATAATAACAATAAGGCACCTCAGGGGTTTGTGGTAAATTGGCAATATATCACACTTCCTCTGGCCTTATTGCTTAATCATAGAAGTCAAAACAATTTAGAATGACATCCGTTGATCAAAAATGATATGGAGAGATTAATAAGGGTGATTTATATTTTCTCTTTCTACATGATTAAACTCCCAATAATTATTATTTTGATGGAAAACAGGATTTTGCTTCTTAGCCTACGTTGTAAAAAATTACGTTGATCTATAACATTATGGAAAAGGTGTTTACTGGATAAATGTGGGAAGTCTTCTCTTGCTGCCAAATTTTTGGGGGGCTAGTTTTCAGGCCTTGTGGATGGGTTTTCAGAGGTCATTGGGCTAGAAATTTTAGCTAGGCCTGGCAACCCTGCCTATGACATTAATATTTGTGTAAACTCTTCAAGAATGTAAATCTGTGGGTGTCACAGAGTAGGCTGATATGCCATTTCATGGACCCAAGCGCCATAGGTTAGGCTATACACTGCAATATACAGTGTCTTCAGAAAGTATTCATACCATTTGACTTTGTTCACATTTTATTGTGTTACAAAGTGGGATTCTAATGGACATGTCCTTTTTTAATCAACAATCTACACAAAATACTCTGTCAAACAGAAAGAAAGATTTTAACATCTGTAAAATAAAATAAAAACACTAATATATCTTGATTGAGGTAAGTATTCAACCCCTTTAGTCAATGCATGTTAGAATCACCTTTGGCAGTGATTACAGCAGTGAGTATTTCTGGGTCTCTAAGAGATTTTCACACCTGTATTGTGTAACATTTGCCCATTTTTTTTCTCCAAAATTCTTCCAGCTGTCAAATTGGTTGTTGATCATTGCTGGACAACCATTTTCAGGTCTTAACATAGATTCTCAAGCAGATTTATGTCAAAACTGTAACATTCACTGTCTTTTTGGTCAGCAACTCCAATGTAGATTTGGCCTTGTGTTTTAGGTTATTGTCCTGCTGAAAGGTGAATTCATCTTCCAGTGTCTGGTGGAAAGCAAACTGAACCAGGTTTTCTTGGTAAATTTTGCATGTGCTTAGCTCCATTCCATAAATGTTTTATCCTGAAAAACTCCCCAGTCCTTAATGATTACAACCATACACATAACATGATGCAGCCACCACTATGCTTGAAAATATGTAGAATGGTACTCAGTAATGTGTTGTATTGGATTTGCCCCAAACATATTACTTTGTATTCAGGACATAAAGTAAATTGCTTTACCAAATAATTTTTTTCAGTATAACTTTAGTACCTTGTTACAAACAGGATGCATATTTTGGAATATTTGTATTCTATACAGGCTACCTTCTTTTCACTCTGTTAATTCGGTTAGTATTGTAGAGTAAGTGCAATGTATCTTTGTAGTGACTGGGTGTATTGATACACCATCCAAAGTGTAATTAATAACTTCACCATTCTCAAAAGGCATATTCAGTGTGTGTTTTCTCTTCATCTACCAGTAGGTTCCCTTCTTTGCAAGGCATTGGAAAACTGCCCTGGTCTTTGTGGTTGAATCTGTGTTTGAATTTCACTGATCGACTCAGTGATCTTTCAGATAATTGTACAGTGAGGGAAAGAAGTATTTGATCCCCTGCTGATTTTGTACGTTTGCCCACTGACAAAGAAATGATCAGTCTATAATTTTAATGGTAAAATCATTGCAACTCCACGAGGTGAGATCTTGCATGGAGCCCCAGGCCCGAGGGAGATTGACAGTTCTTTTGTGTTTCTTCCATTTGCACCAACTGTGTCACCTTCTCACCAAGCTGCTTGGCGATGGTCTTGTAGCCCATTCCAGCCTTGTGTAGGTCTACAATCGTGTCCCTGACATCCTTGGAGAGCTCTTTGGTCTTGGCCATGGTGGAGACTTTGGAATCTGATTGATTGATTGCTTCTGTGGACAGGTGTATTTTACACAGGTAACAAATTGAGATTAGGAGCACTCTCTTTAAGAGTGTGCTCCTAATCTCAGCTCATTACCTGTATAAAAGACACCTGGGAGCCAGAAATCTTCCTGATGGAAAGGGGATCAAATACTTATTTCCCTCATTAAAATACAAATCAATTTATAACATTTTTGACATGCGTTCTTCTGGATTTTTGTTGTTATTCTGTCTCTCACTGTTCAAATAAGCCTACCATTAAAATTATAGATTGATCATTTCTTTGTCAGTGGGCAAACGTACAAAATCAGCAAGGGATCAAAAACTTTTTTCCCTCACTGTATGTGTGGGATACAGTGATGTAGTCATAAAAAAAAAATCATGTTAAATACTATTATTGCACACAGAGTCAGTCCATGCAACTTCTGTGACTTATTAAGCTAATTTTTACTTCTGACCAATTATCTGAAAGATCCCTAAGTCGATCAGTGAATTGCCATAACAAATGGATTGAGTACTTATTGACTCAGGACATTTCAGCTTAATATTTTATTAATTTGTAAACATTTCTAAAAACATAATTCCACTTTGACATTATGGGGTATTGTGTGTAGGTCAACATTTTTAAATTCAGGCTGTAACACAAAATGTGGAAAAGGTCAAGGGGTGTGAATACTTTCTGAAGGCACTGTAAGTATGACCCCAATGCAATTCTGAAGTCTATACATCCACAGTGCGATTTCAACAGATTAAATTTTTTTGTCAATTAACTAAATGGTCTTTTATTGATTTTATGTAACATTCCAACCTTGTCCAATTGTGGCATGATTCCACTATTTTCATCCATTTCAAATCGGGGACTTTAATTTTGAAGATGAACTGTTGATTCCACTAGTGTTGTTTACGACACACATGTTCTCCATTGTATGTGTGGAGTTGAGATTTCTCAGCAAGCCAGCGTATATTCCATTTCAAATCGTTTTTTGTGACATTTAAATGTTATTAAAAAAAAACAGTTCTGTAAAATGGATGAAATAGTAATCACTGTTAGCCTGAACAGTTTATTAATAGAGTAGAACTATAGCTAGCGATCAGTATGTGTACTTACACACCTATTCCACAGTTCTCTCTGGTGTAGTCCGCAGCAGTCTCTATAGCACCTCCGTTCCGCCAGCAAGAATAAGCAAGACCAATCAAGAATAAGACCTCAGCGATTTTCCTCCAAAATAAAAGTCCCGCAATGGTGAAAAATACAAATGGTCAAAATGTATAACATTTAGGGAAGATTTTTTTTTTTCATATGGTTGAATAATGATAAATTAATCTCCTTTAAAGCACAAATAATATAGCATTGACATTCTTGTTAGGACAAACAACATTAAAAGTAATGATTTCTATTGTAGATAAATATCATGGTAATATAAAACATTTAATGCTACTATTAATAATAGTAATAACAATATTATAATAATCAACTTTGGAAAACACTTAAATCCTATTGTTAATTAGCCCATTCGCATTGTACAATGTTCAGCAAGTTTTTCATATTGGACATACTACTCCGTAGCACACAATTTCCTGTACATCTTGTTGCAGTAAAAGGGGGGCCCATTCTACTCAGGGGCACCGCTAGTTTCCAAATCCACAGTGTACAACCCAAGGAGCATCACTGCTCATTCTGCGGCCCTTAGCTTAAATTAAGTAGGTTTTTCATAATAGACATACATATTGCATCGTACACAATTTCCTGTACATTGTGTCATTCTACTTAGAACCTCAGCTTTCCATGTATTTTATTTTCTATTAAAAAAAGAGATGCACACGAAACAACCAATTGTAAACCATTATCAATCATCTGCTCACAGAGGTCAAATAAGAAAATGAAACATGATAAACAATGTTAATCCTACCAACAATGGCCTCTAGTCTTATGTCGAGGGCCTCCTTCGCAACAGGTCAAAATAGGCAAGTAGAATGTGTAAGAATACTTATGAGCTTACTGTACATTTGCATACAAAACACATACTTATTAGCTAGCCAGCGTAACGAAAACAGAGGCTGCATTTCTACATTTCAATGGGGCTAGCAAACAGCTAGGCTAAACACAATACACCTCTGACAACGGCTAACAGCTAAGACCGTTTGGACATGCATGAAAGGGATGTCATCAATAGAACGACCTAGTATTAAGCCATCGGGTTACATCTGAGCCGCTCCAACATTCGTATCTATTAAGCCGATAGTGTCCTGTTATCTAAAAGCTCACACATTTCACTGTAGCTTAAGCAATAACCTATTAGTTCTTATGACAACGTCGCTTAACTTGCTACTTCATGTTTAATTATAGAATATCTGTAGACCTACTTGAAGCCCAATTACTGCCTGCCATTAGGCTACAATGATTTGTTGAGCAATTACAAGAACCCTTGTTATCATATCCTACTTTTAGGTCACCTTGATATTTTCTAAAATGGCGACCGAGTGAACGAGCGAGCGACTGACTGACTTTGGCTTCACTCATTCTTGTTCAGTTACACAAACTGAAGAAATGCAGATTTGACATAAATCAAACATGGTATACAAAATAGCACGAGAAAACACTTAGGATACATAACACATGGAAAGCTCTTTAGCCTATATTCTGGAATCATTTTCAGCACGGGAAAGCTCCTGTGATGACAGTTAGGTTCCACTTCGTAACGAGTGCACTGCATGGCGTTTTGGGAAACGGGCGTGACATCTGTCGTTAAGCCTAGGTTCCAACGCTAATCGGGAAACCGGGCCCTGATCACTACTGAAAAGACGGCGTAGTCTGGCTGAAGTTTCTCAACTACTTATTCACTACACAAACAAGCACTAGAAGCTCTGACTATTGAACAGATGTTGTACTGAATCTATAGTATTTTGACTACTTATTTACTAAATCAGCAAGTTGTAAAATCTCTACCTGATTAATACAGGAAACACTAGTGTTTTCCTATTGAACCCTACTTTTGTATCTTGAATAGTGCATAAACTACCCAATTCCTACAAGTCTCTACATAGTCACTACTGCACAAATATGTTTTGTGTAGTGATTAAGTAGTACTTTTTTTTCACAATGGTCAACACCACCACTCTGGTCTAGAAGGCCCAGTCCATCATTGGGACCGTGGTCCCACCCATACAGGGCGTTTTCCCCAAGCAGTGCCCGAGAAAGGCCCGTAATATTATCAAGGACCCCACACATCCTAGCCACTGACTGTTCACTCCCTTAATGTCGGGCAGACGGTATCAGAGCGTTGTGTCTCGGACCGCCAGGCTCAGAGACAGTTTCTACCCAAAAGCCATCAGACTGCTGAACACCTGAACTGGCACTGACCACCAACAGCTCCTTTGCACCGACTCGCCACACCTTGGCACACATGCACGTACACCATGACTGCTGCTACTACTAAACATCAACTTATTATTGCTTAACTATTGCACAATTCAACACTTTGCTCTACACATTCCCCTCCCCTAACACACGTGTAAATATTCTACTGTAAATTTGTTTGAGTGGCCTCCTTGTATTTATATTTATTTTATTGTTATTCAATTGAGCCTTTATCTGTATTATTGTTATACTTGTATTCTAGTCCTTGAGGCTGATACGTAAAAGCTTAATAAAGAGCAATGATACTAGCCAGAGCAGTGTGCGGGTTTTCTTATTTTTTCTTATCCTGTGCACATGACAAAAACTTAAAAACTTGAACTTTTACTCCCATCTGACAGAAGAAGTTATGTCCTAATTTTCTTTCTTTCCGCTTTTGTCCTGATTTCTTTCTTCGTGGACGTGATTCACGTGTTTCAGCAGATGAGCCTTAGGAATGAATGTTCACCCACAAACTGAGCAACCGTGTGCTTATCACCTGTGTGAGTCAATATATGCCTCCACCCTTAAACCGTTTAGCTGTGACGACTGCTCCCCTGTATGAGTCCGTAACTGATCAGGTAGTATGATTGCGACTGAAACATTTCCCACAGTCACCACAGCTAAATATTTTCTCTCCTGTGTGCGTCAACATATGCTTCCCTAGGTCACCCTTCTGCCGGAATCGTTTCCCACAGTCGCCACAGCTAAACGGTTTCTCTCCTGTGTGAGTCCGTATATGCCTCCCTAGGGCTCCCCTTTGACTGAAGGTTTTCCCACAGACGCCACAGCTAAATGGTTTCTCTCCTGTGTGAGTCCGTATATGTTCGGTTAGGTACTCTTTGCGATTGAAACTTTTCCCACAGTCACTACAGCTGAATGGTTTCTCTCCTTTGTGAGTCTTCATGTGCCTGGACAGATCTCCTTTGTATCTGAAGGTCTCGCCACAAACAAGGCAGGGTTTCCCACCCTGACAGAGTCGAACATGGGTCTTCAGTTCACAGATGGAGTTGTAGTGTTTTTTGCATAAGCGGCATTCATTGGGTCTCTTCTTGGGGTGAGTCAAATGCCTCTGCAGGTCAGCTTTCAGAGCAAATGTTTCACCACAGTCATGGCAGCAGTGAATATGTATAGATGTGGTGCTGGGTTTAGAACGGCGTTCCCCCAATGGTGCGTTGGCATCCATTGGTGGGCTGCTGTAAAGTCCTACTGGGTGGCTGCTTACGGCTGAGCTGTGTCCGGAGGCATTGTTTTGATCACTTGGACGGTCACAAGGAATGTCAAGACCCTTTAGGTTGGTAACAGTGCCACAAGGTTTGAGATCCACTGGTGTACAGTCACGCTCTCTGTTCTCCATTGTCTGGGTTAGGGGAAGAGTTAACGACTGAAGTGAGACCTCCTGATCACATTCACTTTTCACACAGGAAGGAGTAAATTTGAACTCTATGATATCAGGCTCCAGCCCTTGAAGCTGTTCTTCCTCCTGACTGGTCCAGAGTTCCTCCTGTTCCTCTTTAATCTGTGTGTGCCTTGGGTCCTCCTGCCCCAGACTGGGGCTCCACTCCTGCTCACAGTGCTGCTGCTCAGGGGGAACCGCCTCTTCAGAGACAGCAAGAGACAGCTGCAGGGAGCCTGGAGGGAAGGAGAGGAAGAGCAGAATGAAATAGAACACTTGAATCATACTGGTGAATTATAGATCTCTATGATCTATACAGCCTTTAGACGTGCCTGAAGGCCGATAGCGGACTATTTGCTCTCATTCGCACAAGCCCTAGGCCTATAGCCAGTTCACATGCCTACTATGAAATACACCATGGCTAATGTGTACCAAAAGCTCAGACACTAACTGTTAATAATCCTGACTTTCAATACGGTTTAGATACACTTTCTGCATGTCGTTTTAACACGGATTCCCCATAGAGGTGCTTTGCGTTGCACCTTTACCTGAACTACGACACTTCCTGAGCTAATGGAAACAAGGTAGGGACACACAAACTTTGTAAAGTTATTTGATTATATTTAAGTTGCGCATTCAAAGTTTCCAAAACTGTTTCGCAGTCAAGGATAAATTGTTCTTAGACCGTTTCCAGCCCCGACATTGCTATGCTGTCCCTTGGTCAACATCGTCACATATATATTTGTATTGAGGAAAACCTAGACGTCCCTCGTCTCTCGCAAATGTTGAATAACATTTCATTTGAACTTACTCTACCGACTGTCTCCGTCTCAGGCTGCTGGTATGAACCGCTAACTCCAAAACCAGCATATTCTGACAGCCTTCTGTTGTAGCCTTTACTACACAGTAGCAGGACTTGGTTGAGCTTGATGTGCCAGGGAAGCTTGTACACAACCCGAAGCCTGTCTGGTCTCATGTGGTATGAGACTGTAATTCACTACCATTGAGGTCAAAAGGCTAGGGGACTAACAGATCAACGTCAAAACCAGAAATGGCAGACAGCTGGGCTTGGGGCTAGCAACCCCAGCCAATAAAAATGCTATGCTAGAAACGTCAACAACAAATAAAAACAGCTGCATTGAACCTTTAAGACCTATATGTTTAGGCTTTGTTTGAAAAGTTTAAGTAGGAAATTGCATGAATTTTGGACTTTTGGAAAGAGCTCACAGAGCTTGTTTTTCCACTCACAGCTGTCCCCCAGTGTTAGTTATAAAGAGGAGATGGTAATGAAGCAATACAGACCAAATTAAAGTGTTGAGTTTTTGCATGTTCTAGGGTTGGGCGGTATCCATATTTCCATACTGTCATACGGTCCTTCTCTCATCCCAGAATTTACAGTATTAACATAGTACACAAGGGGGCGCAAAAGAACGCACAAGATACCATTTGGCGACTATTACCAGAACACTAACAAAATTTGTGAATTTCAAATTGAGGCTGCTTGCAAAATATGCTAACGAGCGCAAACGAAAATAAACTAATTGCAAAGACAGGCAATCCAGCTCATAAAGTTATACATATATAGATAGGAGCTACCGAATGTAATTTTTTATTGAGTTTGGATGTTTACAAGCAAATGTGAACAAGAGACATTGTGCAAATAAACAAAGTTTCAAAAACATGCTTGTCTTATGGAAGAAAAGTACTAGCTCTGGAGCAGAATGTGTACACGCTGTATCTGTGTGGAGTCTGGAGTCGCTAGGGCAAAGGGCCTGCCTGCTCGGAGAAGATGGGAGAGGAGCGGATGGGCCGAGAACAGAGGAGAAAAAATGCAAGAAAATCAAGTTGTGCAGTGGCAGCAGTACAGATAATTCATCCAAAGGGCTTTGACGGCAGAAAGCTAACACAATAAGATGCCATCACCTTATTAATTCAGCCACATACTTATATAACTAGCAAGTTAAACTTAGGGGCCACGTTAACACAGAGCAAAACATAAAGAAATGGATGACACACAAATCAGATGGCCATGCATCGTTTATGCAAAAAAGACCTTGCTTTTTCATTGTAAGCTCATTTACTTGTGTGGCTGCCAGCCAAATAGTGTTGCACTTCCGTTGTCATCTGATGACAATGAAGCCATTTTCTGCCGAATGTGTTGCACTAATGTATTTTCTATGAAGGAAAACTATAGTTGCACGTCCCTGATCACTCTATTGAAGAAGAAAATTACTTTTGACTTTCAGTATAAAAACACAACCCCTGTCAATACACAGCTGTACTGTTCCGGCTTTCTCCGGTTGTGCTATTTACAAACAAACGCTTGACTGGCTCTATTCTGTGGGACTACTGTTCGTTAAACTAAATAATGTAAAATAATGTGACAGGTAAAATGAAGAACGCATCTAATGTATTGCACAAGTTGATTGCAGGTATTTACTTAAAAAGTAGCTACAAATATAAAAGTGTAGAGAAATGGTTAACGGTATTTGCAGTATTGAAAAAAACATCCCGTGGCTATTTCCAAATACCCCAGTATACGGTATACTGTCCAAGCCTAGCTTGTTCTACTGTCTTGTTAAGATAGGGGGTGACTGGGACAGGTAAATCCATCAAATGTTTTGGATAAAGTTTTTGTAAAACATGCACCTTACCTCAGATCATCATGAAACGTTCACTGTGTAAAGCTAACTTTCATCGAGGTTTTGAAAGGTCTACAATTGGGCTCTCTCTTTTCATTGTCAGTATCCTTTTCCAGCGTTATGATAATCGTAACATCCAGGTAGGTAGCCTAGCGGTTAAGAGCGTTGGGCCAGTAACAAAAAGGTCGCTCTTTTGAATCCGAGCTGACGGAAAGTGAAAAATCTTTTGATGTATTCTTGAGCAAGGCACTTAACCCTAATTGCTCCTGTAAGTCGCTCTGGATAAGGGAGTCTACTAAATGACTACAATTTTAAAATTACATCTTGATGCATCATACCTTTGTTTCAGAAGTCTTTCACCAAATTTGTTGAACTTGTTCTGAGATGTATTCGTCAGACTTTTGCTGAAGCAATTGTTCATATCTTGAAAATGATGTGTTCTAGCTAAGATTCTCTTGGAAATATATGCTGAAATGCATCTCATACATGGCAGGTACAGTTGAAACCAGGATTCATCCGTGAAGGGCACAGAAACCAGCATACCAGTGGCCATCAAAGTTATGACGCCGAACTGCAGTCAGGTTAAGACCCTGGTGTGGACGATGAGCACGCAGATGACCTTCGCTGAGACGGTTTCTGCATAAATTCTTCAGTTGTGCCAACCTACAGTTTCATCAGGGGCGGCGTAGTGGTTACAGTGTTGGGCCACTAACTGAAAGGTTGCTGGATCAAATCCCCGAGCTGACAAGGTAAAAAGCTGTCGTTCTACCCCTGAACAATGCAGTTAACCCACTGTTCCTAGGCCGTCTTTGTAAATAAGAATTTGTTCTTAACCGACTTGCCTAGTTAAATAAAGGTCAAATTCATTTTCTTTAAATCAGCTGTCCATGTGGCTGGTCTCGGACAATCCCGCAGGTGAAGAAGCCAGATGTGGAGGTCCTGGGCTGGTGTAGTTACACTTGGTCTGCAGCTGTGAGGCCTGGTTGAACATACTGCCAAATTCTCTAAAATGACGTTGGAGGCAGCTTATGGTAGAAAAAAAACATGAAATTCTTTGGCAACAGCTCTTGTAAACATTCCTGCAGTCAGAATGGCAATTGCACACTCCCTCAAATCTTGGGACATCTGTGGCATTGTGTTGCGTGACAAAACGGCACATTTTAGAGTGGCTTTTTATTGTCCCCAGCACAAAGTGCACTTGTGTAATGATCATGCTTTTCAATTAGCATCTTGATATGCCACACCTGTCAGGTGTATGGATTATATTGGCAAAGGATAAATGCTTACTAACAGAAATGTGAAGAAATTTGTGGAGAAAATTTGAGAGAAAAGCTTTTTGTGGGTATGGAACATTTCTGGGGTCTTATTTCAGCTCATGAAACCAACACTTTACATCTTGCATTTATATTTGTTTAATAATATATATTTTTCCCTTGACGGAGTGATGCTGAATGTAAAAAAAAAATGTTCATCTTATCCCACTCTCCCCCACTATGTTTTAGATAGAAAGATGAGAAGAGTGTTTATCAACAATCTGTGAATAGTCCTGGCAGAGGCATCATGTCCACAGGGGTATGTCCCCCCCCCCATAATATGTCCTGTTTATGGTTTTAAACATTTAAAATAAATCAACAAATATTTCTCTATAATACTACTAGTCACGTAGCAATTTTATAAAGTTGGCTTTAGCTAGGTTCCCCAATCTGCCAAACTCATAACTATCTACCAAGAAGCCATTTCAGGCTATCAATCAAGTTAGAGTAACTAGCTTGTCTAACTATCTGAGCTGGCATGCCTGCTGGCAAGGTTGATATACTTTAGAAAAGCAAGCAACAAAAAAAATACTGAAAAATAACTTACAATCCTTTCAATCTTTTTCCCAGATTTTAGCAGCTATACAAGAGAAGCATATTTAGTTTATTTTTGACATAACTTAGCATAGTTATTATGGCTCTAGACTGCAGGAAAAAGCTGTTTCAGGTATTTGAAAAATGAAAAACTATTCTCCAACTTCTGGATAGGGGGGGGACCACCCCCCAGCCATCCTCAAGTACTTTGTTCCCTCTCAGATTTTTGGGGTGCTTGACAACCCTGAGTCCTAGAGTGTCTTTTTCAAATGAAAGCCCTCCAAAATATACTGACTACATCCAGTGTCCAGAAAGGTGGATTGGCAGTATAGGTACTAGGGTATAGGTTACACAAAAATGTAACAAAAAAGCCCCAATGTCACACTAATGCAATTTCACAAAATACACAACATGCGCAGCAGCAGATTATACATTTTTTAAATAGCACATGATCCAATTCTCACTTGGAAGCCTTCAGCCTGGTGTATTTACTTCACACAAAGTCACCATAAATTCAAAGCACACAAATAATTGACACTACCGGACTGCACACGTGACCCCAATGCAGTTAATAAACCCTATAGGAAACCCCCTTCAGTATAGCCTATAAAATAACGTGTTCGGACAGTCACAAATTTGATAGGCCTATGCACAATTCTGTTAACAATTCAGAGAGGTATGAGGTCAAATTCTATTTTCTCCTGTCTTAGAAGATATGCTATTTTCATATCCAGTCCTAATCCCGCTGAAACTCCAAATCCCGACTCCTGTCTCGCATGAAAATTCCTAACTTTATTCTGTAACCCATAGGTTGCATTATCAAGCACGTCTCTCGACGATGCATGTCAAAATAGCACTAAAACATTTCCCCCGCTTCTCTGCGCTGTCTTGTACTTGCTGCCCATATGACAGCTTCAGTAGAGAATGTGTGATCAACAAACTATTTCCACTCCTCTCCCGGTTATGTAATGACGATATAAATGTTTGTCCAGTTGCAGGTGGTTCCACAAAAAACAGAGAAAAATCCGAAAGATAAATATTCCACTTTTTTGTATCGAGTAAGGAATGCCTATTGCATGTGTGTAGATCTTTGTTTTGTTGGCACTGTGTGACTTGCGGTCTACTTCTACACGTCGCATTGAAACGAATAGCTCCTGCAAAGATATTGGAAAATGCTAGACGTGCGGGCAGGCAGTTAAATTGGCGAGGAATCTTGCTGTGCAGTAAGAAATAAACGTGGATTTAATACCTTTCAGAATTTTCTATTTCTTTTTTTACAATCTGCAACTGGACACATCAACTTTTCCCTCGAAACGAGAATGAAGAAAGTATCGCCGAGACCAGGTTAGATTAACCCATAAGGGTCTAAATCCTGCCTACGCCGGGGGAGGGGGGTTTCTACTAAGATATAGGAATTGTTTTAAGGTCATACCAAGGACCATTTAGCTATTTGATTTGGAATATACCCCAAAAATCTTGAGTGGCGGTGGTTGTAGATCTTCTTGGCGTCAATAATTTTACAGGAACATGAAGGCTATCAAATGTGCACTGTAACAACTGTGTAGGCTCTCTGGATTAAAACCAAATTATGATAAGTGTACTACGTATTGGATCACAAAAAAAAATGCACATTTTACATTACCATGTAGTTTACCAATAAAATGGTCTGACGGAGATGTGGACATACTGGGTATACAAATCCCCCCAAAAAGAAATGTTCTCACTCTAATACATTTTTATAGAAAGTTTGCAAAAATAGATAAGATCTTGCTTCCATGGAAAGGAAATACCTGTCTATTTGTGGAAAAATCACCCTGATTAACTCTTTAGTCATATCACAGTTTACCTATTTGCTTATGGTTTTGCCTACACCTAGTGACCTGCTTTTTAAATTATATGAACATAAAATATTCAACTTTATTTGGAACGGTAAACCAGATAAAATTAAAAAGGGCCTATTTATATAACAAATATGAATTCGGAGGGCAGAAATGATTAAATATTAAAGCATTAGACCTCTCACTAAAGGCATCAGTCATACAAAAGTTATACTTCAATCCAAACTGGTTCTCTAGTAAATTGGTACGAATGTCTCATCTTATGTTCAAGAAGGGCCTTCTTCCCTTTATTCAGATTACACCTGCTCACTTTCAATTGTTTGAAAAGGAAATAATCTCCAAAATATCTTTATTTTTTTTAAACAAGCCTTAGAAGGTTGGTTGCAATTTCAGTTTAATCCACCTGAAAAGACAGAACAAATAATACAACAAATATTGTGGTTAAATTCAAATATACTTATTGATAAAAATAACAATTTTTCAAAGAAATGTTTAAAAAGGTATAATTTTAGTGAATGATATCATAAATAGGACTGGTGGAGTTATGTAACACATGCAGCTAACACAGACATATGGAAATGTCTGCTCTACCCAAAATTACAACCAATTAATTGCAGCATTACCACAAAAATGGAAGAAGCAAGTAAAAGGGGAAAAAAGTCAGCCCTGTATTAAGGAACAAATGGTTAAAGAAAAGTGTGATAAATAAAAACATATACAAATTTCATTTAAGGACCAAAAAACTGACAGCTGTGCCATATAAATTGCAAAATAGTTGGGAAGAGATTTGCGATGTGCCCATTCCATGGCACATGGTTTATGAATTGATACGCAAAACAACACCGGATGCAAATATTTGAATTTTTCAATTTAAATTACTATACAGAATTCCTGCAACTAATAGAATGTTATATATATGGGGGATACAATCTTCCCAGCTCTGCAGATTCTGCTGTGAGGAGGCAGAGTCATTAGATCATTTATTTTGGTATTGTCCATATGTAGCTCGTTTTTGGTCACAGGTCCAGGAATGGCTGAAGAATTGCAACATTTGCCTAGAACTAACACTACAGATAGCAATACTGGGTGATTTGAACAGCCATAGTCAATCAATTTATAATATTATTATTACTTTAGCAAAAATGTTTATTTTTTTACAATCTGTAGAAGCTATGAGAATAGATAATAGTCATTAGTGAAGCATCACAGCACAGTTGAAAATTATATGGCAAATAGAAATACAAAATGGATGATGTTGAGAGATAGATGGGAGAGGTTGAATGGAGCTGAAGGGTTGGACTAATAACAAGATAAAACAAGTAGAACATACAGGGTCTGTAAAATGTATATAGGATCAGAACTTTTGTGAAATAGCACAGTTACAAATAGAAATCAAACTGGATGGACAGAAATAGAGGAAGGACTAAAAACAAACAAAAAATAACTATTGTAAAATATGTATAAGATGTATAAATTGAAGGTAAAAGCCGAAGTGTTTATTAGTTTACTCCAATTGGGGGAGCGGTGGTAGGGTTTGCGGGGAATAATAATAAAGGTATATTCTTTTAAAAAGGTATGTATGTCTATGTATATATGTGTATATGTATGCATGTGTGTATGGATATATATATATTTACCCCCAAAAATATATGGGGGATTGGAAATTATGCAGACAATTACATTGATGGAACCAATATTCTTTCTGCAATATTTAGCTGATCCACCCCTTTAAAAACAAAAACAAAACTGTGTAACCTACGCTTTACAAATACATCCTGCCAGATCACTTATGTGAGGCATATAATTACATCTAGATTGGTAGAATTCTCACATCATATGTATGTGAGAATATGTTATATGTACACTATACACAAAAGTATGTGGACACCCCATTCAAATGAGTGGATTCAGCTATTTCAGCCACACAAGTTGCTGACACACCAGTTGCTGTGTATAAAATCGAGCACCCAGCCATGCATTCTGCATAGACAAACATTGACAGTAGAATGGCCTTACTGAAGAGCTCAGTGACTTTCAACGTGGCACCATCATAGGATGCCATCTTTCCATCAAGTTAGTTCATCAAATTTCTGCCCTGCTAAAGCTGCCCCGGACAACTGTTAGCGCGTTTATTGTGAAGTGGCAACGTCTAGGAACAACAACGGCTCAGTCGCAAAGAGCACCCAGCCATGCATTCTCCATAGACAAACATTGACAGTAGAATGGCCTTACTGAAGAGCTCAGTGACTTTCAACGTGGCACCATCATAGGATGCCATCTTTCCATCAAGTTAGTTCATCAAATTTCTGCCCTGCTAAAGCTGCCCCGGACAACTGTTAGCGCGTTTATTGTGAAGTGTCAACGTCTAGGAACAACAACGGCTCAGTCGCAAAGTGATAGGCCACACAAGCTCACAGAACAGGAGTTCCAAGCAGAACGGGAGTTCCAAGCCTACCAAGTTCCAAGCTGCCTCTGGAAGCAACGTCAGCACAAGAACTGTTCGTTTGGAGCTTCATAAAATGGGTTTCTATGGCCGAGAAGCCACACACAAGACTAGGATCATCATGTGCTATGCCAAGCGTCGGCATGGCGTAAAGTTCGCCGCCATTGGACTCTGGAGAAGTGTAAACGTGGTCTCTGGAGTGATTAATCATGCTTCACCATCTGGCAGTCCGACGGACAAATCTGGGTTTGGCGGATGCCAGGAGTATGCTACCTGCCCCAATACATAGTGCCAACTGTAAAGTTTGGTGGAGGAGGAATAATGGACTGGGCTAGGCCCTTTAGTTCCAGTGAAGGGAAATCTTAATCCTACAGCATACTTTGACATTCTAGACAATTCTGTGCTTCCAACTTTGTGGCAACAGTTTGGGGAAGGCCCGTTCCAGTTGCAGCATGACAATTCTCCTATGCACAAAGCGAGGTCCATACAGAAATGGTCTGCCGAGATCGGTGTGGAAGAACTTGACTGGCCTGCACAGCACCCTGACCTCACTAATGCTCTTGTGGCTGTATCAAAGCAAGTATCCAAAGCAATGTTCCAACATCTAGTGGAAAGCCTTCCCAAAATAGAAAAAGGCTGTTATAGCAGCAAATGGGGGACCAACTCCATATTAATGCCAATGATTTTGGAATGAGATGTTCAACATGCAGGTGTCCACATACCTTTGGTAATGCAGTGTATATATATCGGCATTTTCCATTAGCTAAGCTGTATGTTGGGTATATTTCATTCCAATGATTAGCTTACTATTGACATTTTCCACAGGAAACCTTGTCTTGTTTCTGGTGGGAAAAGGCATTTACGTGCTATCGAACACTAATGATGTTTTCAAACAGCAAGACCAAGATCAACATGGCAGTGTTGCCTTTGATTTATCAAAGTTGTTCTTTATAACGTCTAAATAAAACGTGTCTAGTGCAACCCCCATATCAAATCAAATTGTATTTGTCACATGCCCCGAATACAACAGGTGTAGACATTATAGTGAAATGCTTACTTAACTGCATTGTTGGTTTAGGGCTTGTAAGAAAAGAAAAAGTAAGAGATAAGAATAACAAATAATTAAAGAGCAGCAGTAAATAACAGTAGCGGGGCTATAAACAGGGGGTACCAATACAGAGTCAACGTGTCAATGTGCGGGGGCTCCGGTGACGAGGTAATTATGTACATGTAGGTAGTTATTAAGATGGCTATGCATAGATAACAACAGAGAGTAGCAGCAGCGTGGGGAGGAGGGGCAACGCAAATAGTCACACATTCACTAAATGCAGGCGAAGACCGCAAGATGAAGTTGGTGAAGAGCAACAGAAAAAACCTGCAGTCAACTTCATGACCTTCGATCACGATTTTTGAAAAAGTTCACGCAGTGAACATGTAGGAGAAAATCGGACAATTTTCATCACAATAACGCGACAAATTTTGAAAAGACTTGACAAAAGTGTTCTGCTCAAACGCACCCATTCACTTTCAATGTAAGGAAAGCGAGAGAAACGGAGTGGGTGGGGAACGTTGAGCGATACGAGCATGGGCGAGTGAGCTGAACAGGGCGGGACTAAAGTTGGGGAAAGCTGAACGTTGCGCAAATCCTGACCGATATTGCGGTGCAAGTGACCAATCAAAGCTCACCATAGCCTCCAACCCCAAATGGATTGGCTGACAATGGCTGTTGATAGGTAGCACTACCTAGTTTGCTTGCTAGCTTGTTAACGTTAGCACCCACATGAGGTCGCTAGGCGAGTGTTGGTTGTATAGTGTATCTTACGTAAACGGAGCGCAACGGAGTACGTGAAGGTGGTTTTAAATCACAAAATGGCTGGCCCTTTGCAGTACGTAGTCCTGCCTATGTTGTTTGCATAGTCCTCCTACAGAGTTTTCTTTCACTCAAATATTGAAACGAGACCGCGCAATTCCTTGTGCAGCGGCAGTGTTGAGTAATATGAAGCTCTGTTATTTACACCAAACTCACTTTGGTTGAAAATGGAACCAGGAAAATTGATTTTGTTGTTATTTTTGCACAAAGAAAATCATTCTAAATATATCAATTGGCCCATTGTCACTAATCAACTTCAAATTCACTTCAACTACAACATTGCTCTGTCTTGGTTTAGCTTAGCATTAAATAAGCAGCCTATTTTGCATTGACAACCAAATATAATCTCAGCGACTGTTCAGGGGAAATGAAAACATTAGTGCTATTTGGGATCCTTGGGACATATACCTACCCTAAACCCTAACCCTGAGGGGAGAGTGGGGTAAGTTAGGCATTTTTCTTTTTACATTCAGCATTATCTACATACACTACCGTTCAAAAGTTTATGGTAACTTCGAAATGTCCTTGTTTTTGAAATAAAAGCACATGTTTGGTAAATTAAAAATAACATAAAAATGATCAGAAATACAGTGTAGACATTGTTAATGTTGTAAATTACTATTGTTGCTGGAAACAGCAGATTTTTTTATCTACATAGGCGTACAGACGCCCATTATCAGCAACCATCACTCCCGTGTTCCAATGGCACATTGTATTAGCTAATCCAAGTTTATCATTTTAAAAGGCTAATTGATCAATAGAAAACCCTTTTGCAATTATGTTAGCACAGCTGAAAACGGTTGTCATGATTAAAGAAGCAATAAAACTGGCCTTCTTTAAGCTAGTTGAGTATCAGTATTTGTGGGTTCGAATACAGGCTCAAAATGGCCTTTCTTCAGAAACTCATCATTCTATTCTTGAGAAGTGAAGGCTACTTCATGTGAGAAATTGCAAAGAAACTTTAGATCTCGTACAAGCCTGTGTACTACTCCATTCACAGAACAGCGCAAACTGGCTCTAACCAGAATAGAAAGAGGAGTGGGAGGCCCCAGTGAACAACTGAGCAAGAGGACAAGTACATTAGTGTCTATTTTGAAAAACAGAGTGCTCAACTGGCAGCTTCATTAAATAGTACCCGTAAAACACAAGTCTCAATGTCAACTTCTAGGCAGAGTTCCTCTGTCCAGTGTCTTTTGCCCATCTTAATCTTTTTATTGGCCAGTCTGAGATATGGATTTTTCTTTGCACCTCTGCCTAGAAGGCCAGCATCCCAAAGTCGCCTCTTCACTGTTGACATTGAGACTGGTGTTGAGCGTGAAAAACCCAACAGCGCTGCAGTTCCTGACACACTCAAACCAGTGTGCCTGGCACCTACTACTATACCCCTTTCAAAGGCACTTGAATCTTTTGTCTTGCCCATTCACCCTCTGAATGGCACACATACACAATCCATGTCTCAAGGCTTAATAATAATATTTTTTTTACCTGTCTCCTCCCACCTCAACTACACCGATTGAAGTGGATTTAACAAGTGACATCTATAAGGGATCATAGCTTTCACCTGGATTAACCTGGTCAGTCGGTCATGGAAAGAGCAGGTGTTCCTAATGTTTAGTACACTCAGTGTATATCAACAGGACAGTATAATTACAAACTTTTCAAAGCACTGGTATTGAGTTCAGATTTCTATCACCTGAAACATGTGCAAGAGATAAAAATGCATGCACGAGACGCATTCATTCTTGCCGAGCTCGTACACGTGTTTACATGGTTCTGTGCATGCTTCAGGTGATAGAAATCTGAAGCACTACCAGAGCTTTGAAAAGTTAATTATACTTTCCTGTGGATATGTCTCACATTCCTACTATCATCACCCGGACGACCGGTAAAGTAGGTTCAAATATAATTTAATCAACATTCCGGCTTGAAGAGGTTGTGAGAGAAACTTTCCTGATTCAGACGCTCATTTCAAACGCTCATTCGGGTTTCCAGGCAAGGGCTTAGCTAGCTATACTACACTAAACAAAAATATAAAACGCAACATGTAAAGTGTTGGTTTCATGAGCTGAAATAAATAAAAAAATCTCAGAAATGATCCATACGCACACATTTCTCTCAAATTTTGTGCACAAATTTGTTTACATCCCTGTTACTGAGCATTTCTCCTTCGCCAAGATAATCCAGCCACCTGACAGGTGTGGCATATCAAGAAGCCAGTGGAGGCTGCTGAGGGGAGGACGGCTCATAATATCTGGAACAGTGTCAACGGAATGGCATCTAACACATGGAAACCATGCGTTTGATGTATTTGTTACCATTCCACTAAATCCGCTCCAGCCTTTACTGCAAGCCCATTCTCCCCAATTAAGGTGGCACCAACCTGTGCAAGAAGCTGATTAAACAGCATGATCATTATACAGGTGCACCTTGTGCTGGGGACAATAAAAGGCCACTTTAAAAATGTGCAGTTTTGCCATACAACACAATGCCACAGAGTTCTCAAGTTTTGAATAAGTGTGCAATTGGCTTGCTGACTACAAGAATGTGAGCTCTTGCCTGATAATTTAATGTTAATTTCTCTACCATAAGCTGCCTGCGAAATCGTTTTTGCGAATATGACAGTACGTTCAAACGACCTCACAACAGCAGACCACCTGTAGCCACACCAGCCCAGGACCTCCACATCCGGCAACTTCACCTGCAAGATCGTCCGAGGGAGGGTGCTGAGAAGTATTTCAGTCAGTAATAAAGCACTTTTGTGGGGGAAAACTCATTCTGATTAGCTGGGCCTGGCTCCTGAGTGCGTGGGCCTATGCCCTCCAAGGCCCACCCATGGCTGTACCCCTGCTCAGTCATGTGACATCCATTGATTTGAGCCCAATGAATTTTTTTCAATCGACTTATTTCCTTAAATAATGTAACTCAGTAAAATCTGTGAAAATGGTTGCATGTTGGATTTATATTTTTGTTCAGTTTAGCTATTTCAATAAGCTTTTCGTGAAAGACAGTGAAACTTACAATAAAACTGTAATTAAAAATGGATTAAATAGTGCTCACTTTTAGCCTAAACATGTTATTAATTGAATAGGATTGTATCTAGTTATCAGTAGATGTACATACGAACCTATTCCACATAGTTTTATCTCCGGTGTGATTCGCAGCATTCTCCGTAGCCGATCATTCTCCTCCTGGTACTCCACTACCGCTTTCTCAACTGCACCGAAAATCTCCACAGCAGCCTCCGTTAAGCGCTCATTTAAAAACACACGAAACGACTGTAGTTTAGACATTTTCAGTCGAATGAGAGTTGGGGAGCCAATTTAGTTCGGGCTGTGGGTCTTTCTTTACTACACAAAAAAATTGCTAATTTTCTCCTATGGTGTTATGGCTTCTTCTTCTTCTTCTTCTTCTTCGATGGGGTTTAACGGCGAATGGCATCCAATGTTAATGGCGCATTACTGCCACCAGCTGGACAGGATATTGAATAAGAAACCACAACAAAAACATTGCGGGAAAGGGGGAAAAGCGACATCATACAAAATTAATCACATCGACTAACAAAATCCATCCCACTTCTTTAATCACAATCCACTAAAAAAATGCATCCCTACACAGGCTCAGGGATTTCTTGCACAGTCTCGGGTGTGAAATCACAAAGACCCAAACTTTCAACTGCAATTTCACAATGATTCCAATTTTCTTAGACTTGTTCTCCGCGTGTGCTGTACAGTTTATGACCATTACAATAAATAATACAAAGACCACCTTTTTAACATATAGCATTGGTCGTGGTGGCTCTACTACCATTGTTTCTTCCCCACCACTTTTTCCTTCCAGTCTTCTCACCGCAGCCAGATAGGAGACACGCTGGATACTCCTTACCCTTGCCACCTCATTCTCCTTCACCCCAACAGGGCACTCCAGGAATTCAGGTGCATGTTCACCTCCACAGTGGCAGCATTTCACTTTATCTGGCATACAATACTCTTCCCTTCTGCACACACTTGACACATTAACAAATATTTTATATTCATGACACTGAAGGGGCTTGTGCACAAAAGCTCTTACATGGTATCTCATGAATCCTAACTGTATATGTTAATTTATTTTCTCCATCCACCATACAGGTCAGTCGACATTCCAGTCTGGCTTCTTCTTCTTTTGCGGGTTTTATGGCAGACTACAATCCAAATGGTTTATTACTGCCACCAACTGGACAGGGTTGGAAAAAAACAATGTAAAAATAAAACCCATACGTGATAGGAAAAATGAACTTAATCCACCCAACATAAGACAATAAAAAAAACATTGACAAAAACAAAACCCCAGACTCCCACTTCTTCCTTCCTTTAAATCTCCATATCTCCCTTCTCAAACTCTATAACCTGCGAGGGTGGTATGGCTTGAGACAATAATCTATGCAACTCCTCCGCCGAGAAGACTTTCAGTCCTAGGAACCGTTCTGCTGCATCCACAATGATATCTGTTTTCCTGGAGTTCCTCTCCCCCTTGGCAGGGGCCATTAATCATCATAGCTATAAAGGCCACAAAGTCCACATTTTTAACCTATAACATATCTGGGTCCTGCTGTTAAATGAATACCCCTGCAGCCTTCGGTGAATGCCTATTCACCACCATGGACTATTCAGGAGCACCAATCAAACCCTCAACCCTTTTAACAGCTGCTGAATATGAAATACTCTGGACAGCCCTGACTTTGGCCACCTCATTCTCTTTCACCATAGTTGGGCATTCCAAAGACGTGGCTTCATGGTTCCCAACACAATTGCAACATGTCACATTTTCATCACTTTTAAAACACATGTTAAGATCTTTTCCACAACCTGTCTTCTTGTCTTCTTCATCTTGTCTTCTCCCTTCTGCAAACACTTGAAACATGTCAAAAAGCTTTACAATGATAACACTGCATTGGTCTTGGAACAAATACTTTGACTCTGTAGTCTACACTTGAGTAGGGCGAGACTCCATATTTAAAAAACGAAATAAGACTTCACTTTTTCTTCATTCACCACACGATTCATCCAACGAGCATCAATCACTCCAATCCCTGCAACATCGACTTCCCACAAAACGCCAGATATTACCCCCATTGAGGGGTTCCCTGTTCCGAAGAGACAGACAGAACACATCAAACTTCGCAAATCTGATGAGACACAACACACCCTCCTTCTGGTATGGCAACTGCACCACCTGCAACCGCAGGGCTCTCCAGAGGGTGGTGCAGTCTGCCCAACACATTATCGATAGCATACTAACTGCCCTCCAGGACAGCTACAGCACCCGATGTCACAGGAAGGCCAAAATGATCATCAAGGACATCAACCACCAAAGCCACTGCCTGTTCCCCCCGTTATCATCCAGAAGGTGAGGTCAGTACAGGTGCATCAAAGCTGGGACCGAAAGACTGAAAAACAGCTTCTATCTCAAGGTCATCAGACTGTTAAATAGCCATCACTTGGCGGCTTCCACCCGGTTACTCAACCCTGCACCTTAGAGGCTGCTGCCCCATGTACATAGACATGGAATCACTGGTAACTTTAATAATGGAACACTAGTCACTTTAATAATGTTTACATACTAGTCTTCTCACATCAACACCATTATCCCAGAAACCCTAGACCTACTACAATTTGCATACCACCCTAACAGATCCACAGATGATCCACAGACGAAGAGGCAAAAACAGACATACCCCCATCGCGACGTCCCCCAAAGGCTAACTTGCTAGCCCCGGTCTACTAACTGCTAGCTTGCCTGCACCGGTCTGCTAGCCACTGCTAACTGCTTGCTTGATAGCCCGGTCTGCTAACTGCTAGCTTGCCAGCCCCAGTCTGCTAACTGCTAGCTTGTTTATATTCATGACACTGGATATATTCATATTCATATTATATTCATGACACCCCGGCCTACTAACTGTTAGCTTGCCCAACCAGCCCAACCACTCATTGGACCCATATGTTCACTTGGCTACGCATACCTCTCTCTAATATCAATATGCCTCGTCCATTACTGTCCTGGTTAGTGATTACTGTCTTATTTCACTGTAGAGCCTCTAGCCCTGCTCAATATGCCTTAACCAACCATGTTGTTCCACCTCCTACATATGCGATGACATCACCTGGTTTAAACGTCTCTAGAGACTATATCCCTCTCATCATTACTCAATGCCTAGGTTTACCTCCAATGTACTCACATCCTACCTTACCTTTGTCTGTACACTATGCCTTGAATCTATGCTATCGTGCCCAGAAACCTGCTCCAGAAACCGTGCTAGACGGCCAGTTCGTATAGCATTTAGCCGTACCCTTATCCTACTTCTCCTCTATTCCTCTGGTGATGTAGAGGTTAATCCAGGTCCTGCAGTGCCTAGCTCCACTCCCACTCCCAGGTGCTTTCATTTGTTGACTTCTGTAACCGTAAAAGCCTTGGTTTCATGCATGTTAACATTAGAAGCCTACTCCCTAAATTTGTTTTACTCACTGCTTTAGCACACTCTGATGATGCCTGGCTATTCTTAAATAAGCATGCCCCATTGAAAGAAATGTAGAACTAGGAATAGATATAGTCCTTGGTTCACTCCAGACCCATCTGCCCTTGACCAGCACAAAAACATCCTGTGGCGTTCTGCATTAGCATCGAATAGCCCCCATGATATGCAACTTTTCAGGGAAGATAGGAACAAATATACACAGGCAGTTAGGAAAGCTAAGGCTAGCTTTTTCAAACATAAATTTGCATCCTGTAGTACCAACTCAAAAAGGTTCTGGGACACTGTAAAGTCCATGGAGAATAAGAGCACCACCTCCCAGCTGCCCACTGCTCTGAGGCTAGAAAACACTGTCACCACCAATAAATCCACTATAATTGAGAATTTCAATAAGCATTTTTCTACGGCTGGCCATGCTTTCCACCTGGCTACCCCTACCCCGGTCAACTGCCCGGCACCCTCCACAGCAACCTGCCAAAGCCCCCACCATTTCTCCTCCAAATCCAGATGTCTGATGTTCTGAAAATCTGGACACCTACAAATCAGCCGGACTAGACAATCTGGACCCTCTCTTTCTAAAATTATCTGATGAAATTGTTGCAACCCCTATTACTAGCCTGTTCAACCTCTCTTTCGTATCGTCTGAGATTCCCAAAGATTGGAAAGCTGCCGCGGTCATCCCCCTCTTCAAACGGGGTGACACTCTAGACCCAATCTGCTACAGACCTGTATCTATCCTACCTCTTTCTAAGGTCTTCAAAAGTCAAGTTAACAAACAGATTTACCGACCATTTTGAATCCCACCGTACCTTCTCCGCTATGCAATCTGGTTTCAGAGCTGGTCATGGGTGCACCTCAGCCACGCTCAAGGTCCTAAACGACATCATAACCGCCATCGATAAGAGACATTACTGTGCATCTGTATTCATCGACCTGGCCAAGGCTTTTGACTCTGTCATTCACCAAATTATTATTGGCAGACTCGACAGCCTTAGTTTCTCAAATGATTGCCTCGCCTGGTTTACCAACTACTTCTCTGATAGAGTTCAGTGTGTCAAATCGGAGGGCCTGTTGTCCGAACCTCTGGCAGTCTCTATGGGGGTGCCACAGGGTTCAATTCTCGGGCCAACTCTCTTCTCTGTATACATCAATGATGTCGCTCTTGCTGCTGGTGATTCTCTGATCCACCTCTACGCAGACGACACCATTCTGTATACATCTGGCCCTTCTTTGGACACTGTGTTAACTAACCTCCAGATGAGCTTCAATGCCATACAACTCTCATTCCGTGGCCTCCAACTGCTCTTAAATGCAAGTAAAACTAAATGCATGCTTTTCAACTGATCACTGCCCACAGTTGCAAATGAGAACTTGTTCTCAACTAGCCTACCTGGTTAAATAAAGGTGAAATAAAAAATAAACAAATAAAAAATGATATCATCTCCATTGCACTGCCCATTCCCACATGGACAAAAGGAGCACCTATGTGAGAATGTGATTAATTGACTACAGCTCAGCGTTCAACACCATAGTGCCCTCAAAGCTCATCAATAAGCTAAGGACCCTGGGACTAAACACCTCCCTTTGCAACTGGATCCTGGACTTCCTGACGGGCCGCCCCCCAGGTGGTAAAGGTAGGTAACAACACATCAGTCAGTCTGATCCTCAACACAGGGGGCCCATCAGGGTTGCGTGCTCAATCCCTTCCCTGTTCACTCATGACTGCACGGCCAGGCGAGACTCCAACACCATCATTAAGTTTTCTGATGACACAACAGTGGTAGGCCTGATCACCGACAATGACGAGACAGCCTATAGGGAGGAGGTCAGAGACCTGACTGTGTGGTGCCAGGACAACAACCTCTCCCTCAACGTGATCAAGACAAAGGAGATGATTGTGGACTACAGGAAAAAGAGGACCGAGCATGCCTCCACTCTCATCGATGGGGCTGCAGTGGAGCAGGTTGAGAGCTTCAAGTTCCTTGGTGTCCACATCACCAACAAACTAACATGGTCCAAGCACACCATGACAGTCATGAAGAGGGCACGACAAACCTATTCCCACTCAAGAGACTGAAAAGATTTGGCATGGGTCCTCAGTTCCTCAAAAGGATCTACAGCTGCACCATCAAGAGCATCCTGACTGGTGGCATCACAGCCTGGTATGGCAACTGCTCGGCCTCCGACCGCAATGCACTTCAGAGGGTAGTGCGAACGGCCCAGTACATCACTGGGGCCAAGCTTCCTGCCATCCAGGACCTTTATACCAGGCGGTGTCAGAGGAAGAACCTAAAAATTGCCAAAGACTCCAGCCACCCTAGTCATAGACTGTTCTCTCTGCTACCGCACCGCAAGTGGTACTGGAGCACCAAGTCTAGATCCAAGAGGCCAGCAGCTTCTACCCCCAAGTCATAAGACTCCTGAACATCTAATTAAATGGCATCCCCTCCTTTTAGACCTCTGCTACTCTCTGTTGTTATAATCTATGCATCGTCACTTTAATAACTCTACCTACATGTATATATTACCTCAACTAACTGGTGCCCCTGCACATTGGCTCTGTACCGGTAACCCCCTGTATATAGTCTCGCTATTGTCATTTATTGCTGCTCTGTCACAAATCTCTTCGTCGTCTGAGGAGGAGTAGGAAGGACCTGACCAATATGCAACGTGGTAAGTGTCCATGTTAATATATTAGACTGAACACACGATACAAAATAACAAAGTGAAAGGAAGAAACGAAACAGTTCTGTCAGGTGAATACACAAAACAGAAAACAACGACCCACCAATCATAGTGGGAACACAGGCTACCTAAGTATGGTTCTCAATCAGAGACAACGATTGACAGCTGCCTCTGATTGGGAACCATACCAGGCCAAAAGCAGAAATACAAAACATAGAACAAAAACATAGAATGCCCACCCCAACCACGCCCTGACCAACCTAAAACAGAGACATAAAAAAGGAACTAAGGTCAGGACGTGACAGTACCCCGCCCAAAGGTGCGGATTCCAGCCGCAAAACCTAACCCCATAGGGGAGGGTCTGGGTGGGCATCTGTCCGCGGTGGCGGCTCTGGCGCGGGACGTGGACCCCACTCCACCATAGTCTTGGCCCACTTAAGTGACGCCTTTGGAGGACGTGACATGCTCTTTAATTACTTGTTACTTTTATTTCTTATTCTTATTTGTCTTTTTTTAAACTGCATTGTTGGTTAGTAAGCATTTCACTGTTGTATTTGGCGCATGTGACGAATAAAATTGTACTCTATTCTACTTCATTTTAGTCATTGTCACTCCAACATTGCTCGTCCTAATATTTCTATATTTCTTAATTCCATTCTTTTACTTTTACTTTTAGATTTGTGTGCATTGTTGGGAGCTGTTAGATACTACTGCACTGTTGGAGCTAGGAATACAGCTAGGAACACAGCTAGGGACACAAGCATTTCGCTCCACCCGCAATAACATCAGCTAAATATGTGTATGTGACCAATATGTGATTTGATCCTCAACAACCATCGAAACAAGCCTGCCTCTCGTGATTCTCACAGCCTTCACTTTACCCAGCACTCTCTCCACCAGTTGAGACAGATCAAATGGATTCTTCAAAATTGATAATCCAATCAGGTGCTCCTCATTAACAAAACATACTTCTACAGGATAAGAAGGGAAATTCTCACCACTGTATGCTACTTTGCTCCGTTTTCTATTCTTTTGGACAATATTCCAATTCTCCTTGATTCCCCAGCCATGATTATTCACGCTCCACATCAGCTTCGGCATCCACCATCTTGTCCTCACTCCGGGAGGGAATCTCCATCATCATGGTATTATAGCAGTCTGCAAACATTTGTTAGATGTGCATACCAACACTCACAATGTGGGCTGTGTCCCCCTACTGTTCTGGAGTGTGAATTCCTTACAACTCGTGACACAATGAGGGGAGGGGAAAAGGGAAGAAATATTGCCATACCAACTAACCCTACACTCATTAAAACCTCCCCACTATTCCACTACTTGGCCCTATCTGATCCTACACCAGGTTTGCAGCCTGGGAGGACAGGACACTATCGGTCAACACACCTTGTAAATCCCTCTGCAGTAAAATCTGTTATATTGTTATAATGCATGTTATATTGGCATTAATCCATGTCACATAACAGTTTGCAAACAATGTAAAACGTACATATTATACATACAAGCATGGTCTCTTTCTTGAGTAAGGCAGCTTCAAAATGCAGGTGTTTCAGCCTCACCCAGTGTTTTCTGTGGTGGAGGGGCAGCCAGAGGAATATACATAGTGTAGGCTTTGGTAATAGTCTTTAGTTACACTGTGATTGGCTCAGTGTTCTGTCACTCATGGGGACACTAATCACCGCATAATCTACAGGGAGAGCTAGGTAGTTCAAGCCCCTTTGGGTGCTGCCATAGATTTACATTAGAAGTGCCCATCCAAGAAGGATGAAGGTCATTGGCCACAGATAAAATGACGTGAAATCATGTTATATCTACCATAGCTTTGATTGGACTGAGCTAGCAAGCTAGACAAGCAGTCATCATCGTGAATCACGTCGACAATCTACTGGCAAATAGTTTTCATAGAAGATAAATTATAGATTAAAGGTATCAGTGCTCATCGGCAATTGGACATAAACAAGTCGGAAACCGCAAATTCAACAATGAGTGATTTGGAAGGAATCAGTGGCTAACTGCAAGCGTTGCAAGGGAATCACTATTTTGCTTTGCCTGCCTGCTATTCACTGGAGATGGTGTGTGGTCCAAGTCTGGGTTTAAGGATTTAAAACATCTGTCTGTCTCTTTTCCAAGCTTAAAATGATAACATTCACTTGCAACACCATGGGCCAAAAAAGGTTGAATTCATGACTTTTTACATGTTCAAAACAACTGGACACTCGGAAAAAGAAAGGACTCTGACTGGGAAAATATATTTTGAACGTTCATCCATCTAGGAATTCCAAACCGGGAACCTGGGCCTTTTTCTGACGTCATGATTCAACCTTGTTTTTTTCCCAGTTGTCTTAAAAGGGAAAGGGAAAGGGGGATACCTAGTCAGTTGTCCAACTGAATGTATTCAACTGAAATGTGTCTTCCGCATTTAACCCAACCCCTCAAAAACACATTTGATGACAAAATCTGCCCACAAGAAAGACCGCCACCTTCCTGTTCAAGTGAGCACAGCACAACACCGGTGAGTCCAAAAATGTCTTGTATGCATAAAAGAGCTAATGTGCTTTTCTTCACGGGGAGGGATATTATGTCATGTTGTTGGGTCTATAACCATGTTTGCCAATATCAGTCTCTTCCTATTCAAAATTGGTTTTCAACAAAAAGGTTAAGTAATAGACACATGTAATTCCAGTTGATCTTGTGAGTTTTTTTGTTGTTGTTGTCACCGTTAAAGTGCAATGAATGTATTGTTTAGTGTTGTGTTGTGGCTTTGCTGGAATGCATCGTTTTTTGTTGTTGTTGTTGTTGAGTTTGCCCCACCAAGATTTAAATGCTAAAATCGCCACTGCTACCAAATATGGTGATGAGGAAGCCCAGTGGCCGGCAGTGGGAGAAGATGGAGCGAGACGGATTTCGGATGACATTCTGCAACTTTTTTTCATTGATGGAACATTTGATCTCCATACAGTTTTCTGTTATTCCTATCAGTCTCTATTGGCCCCCATCCTACTCACAGGGAGCCTCTTAGTATCCCTCGCCCTGGACCCATCTTATTATTATTATTATTATTATTATTATTATTATGTGGTTTTTAAATGGTGGTTGGCAACCAAATGGTGCATTACCGTCACCAACTGGAAAGGAGTGTAAATCCATTACACTTTGTGAAACTAAAAAGGGGAATGGAAACAGCCCTTCCGACTAACCCTACACTCGTGTAAACCTCCCCACCCCCATTCCAATACATTGATCCTGTCTGCTGCAACACAAGGCAAATGGCCTTGTAACTCTTCTGCAGTAAAATATGGTAATCCCAAGTACTTCTTTGCAGCGGCCACCTCAACACTTATTTTCTGTGACTTACGTTCCATACCTGTAGTACAGTTGATAACCATAGCAATGAACGCTAAAAAGCCAACAATACTGAAGCACATTTATTTGTTTATTTATCACTCTGTACTGGCAAAATTCTACTTCTCACCGTGAGCCTCTTAGGATCCTTAACCCTTGACCCCTCTTCCTCAACTTTCTTCACTGCCTCAGCACACAACCCCTTCTCTACAACTCTGACCCTGGTAACATTCACCTGCCTCTCTCTCACCACACACTTTGAATCCCCAGCAACATGGGCACCCTTACAGTTTACACACTCCACTTCTTTGACATTTATTACACACTCCTTTAACTCATGCACTCCTGTACACTTCTCACATTTTTCCTACACACTGCAGCAACATGACCATATACTTGGCACCTGAAACACCGTACTGGGGTCAGCACAAAAGCTCATACAGGATAACTGATATATCCTAACATTACTTTGTAGGGTAAAGGCTCAACATCAAAACTAAAAAGGACAGTGACTTCTGTTTCACAACTCTCTCCGCCAGGTCTCTGTCACAATAGATGGCGGGTGTCACAGACAACGGGAATCTTCTTCTTCAACTTATCCATCTTCACCCCTACCGATACCCCAGTAATCACTCGTTTTAATGGCACCCTGTTCTTGAGAGCAAAGCAAGTAACATCTCTTGTCCCCATTTGCATGGTTCGGCTTGCCCTCTACCACTGGTCAGAAGAAACACAACAATTCCCCACAAGACCACTTCGGGTTACCGTCACAGATTCAACAGCACCTAGCACCAACCCTGAAACCACAAATGGGTCCGCTAAAAGACAGCCGTCCACTTTCTCCAAAAATTTCACTCCTACTGGACCAAATGCATCTTTATCCTGACCATCATTGAGAAGCTTAGGCACCAAGATCTTCACCACACCTGCCACCTCCAGTAATTCTCCCTCATTCTCTTCCATTTCACCTCCAGGACTCGGTCTGGAGTATGGCTGATTTTGTTTGTACTTGACATCAATCTTCTTCGACACACCATCTAACTTTTTGTTGATAGCTTCATCCGTTTCAAACTCAACATCTGCTTTCTTTGCTCTCTTTATCTTCTTCTTTTTTTTCAGCAGGGCCTCCAAGTTCCTCGGCAGCACTACCCAGCTATACCCCCCTACAGTGTACATTCTGTCCGGATCTGACCCACTCTCATCCGCCATCTCCTTCCACTCATATACTCATATCTCCCTTCCATCAGACAAACTCTTTTCTCAGATGACTTTCACTTGTTTTGTTTCGATCGGCCGCTCTTTGATTCCCTACAGAAAAACGTCCAACTTGACAACAACTTCATTCAAGCTCTCGTCGTCCAGCTTTAATTTCTTCCTAACACAACACGGTAAAGCCCTGAACCCATCTGAAGGACCACTGTGAAGCAGGCAAGAATAAATAAGTACTTCTGGGTCATATATTTTTGGAATCCTTCAGAATAAGAGCCCAGGGCCCACCTTTAAACTCAATGGTTCTAACGATGAACTTTGCCTTAAGATGCTTTTGCGAAACCGGGCCCTGACCTGTATACTTTGTAAATTATTAATTAATAATACACTGAACAGAAAATTGAACACAACATGCAACAATTTCAAAGATTTTACCGAATTACGTTTCATATAAGGAAACCAGTCAACTAAAATTAATTAATTAGGCCCTAATCTATGGATTTCACATGACCGGGAATACAGATATGAATCTGTTGGTCACAGATACCTTAAAAAAAGGCAGGGGCATGGATCAGAAAACCAGTCAGGATCTAGTGTGACCACCAATTGCCTCATGCAGCTTGAGACATCTCCTTTGCATAGAGTTGATCGGGCTGTTGTTTGTGACTGTGTGAAGTTGCTGGATATTGGTAGGAACTGGGACACGTTGTCATACATGTCGATCCAGAACATCCCAACATGCTCAATAGGTGACATGTCTGGTGAGAATGCAGGCCATGGAAGAACTGGGACATTTTCAGCTTCCAGGAATTGTGTACAGATCCTTGCATCATGGGGCCGTGCATTATCATGCTGAAACATGAGGGGATGGCAGCGGATGAATGGCATGACAATGGGCCTCAGGATCTCATCACGGTATCTCTCTGTATTGAAATTACCATTGATAAAATGCAATTGTGTTTGTTGTTCGTAGCTTATGCCTGTCCACACCATAACCCCACCGCCACCATGGGGCACATTGATCACAACGTTGACATCAGCAAACCGCTCTCCCACACAACGCGATACACGCTGTCTCCTATCTGTCCGCTACAGTTGAAACTGGGATTCATCTTTGAAGAGCACACATCTCCAGTGTGCCAGTGCCCATCGAAGGTGAGCATTTGCCAACTGAAGTTGGTTACGACGCCAAACAGCAGTCAGGTCAAGACCCTGGTGAGGACGGCGAGCATGCAGATGAGTTTCCCAGTTTGTGCAGAAATTCTTTGGTTGTACAAACCCACATTCCAATCAGCTGTCCAGTGGCTGGTCTCAGACGATCTTGGTGAAGAAGCCAGACGTGGGAGCCCTGGGCTGGGGTGGTTATACGTGGTCTGCGATTGTGAGGCCGGTTGGACGTACTGCCAAATTCTCTAAAACGATGTTGGAGGTAGCTTATGGTAGAGAAATGAACATTCAATTCTCTGGCAACAGCTCTGGTGGACATTTCTGCAGTCAGCATGCCAATTGCACGCTACCTCAAATCTTGAGATATCTGTGGCATTTTAGAGTGAACTCAATGTCCCCAGCATAAAGTGCACCTGTATAATGTTAGAAATATTATGAATAAATGAATAAACAATATCCCCATTTCAAATAGAACTGTAACTAAGTAAACCTATACTCTGTTTTATTATATCTGATTAACAATATGAGTTCATAAGAAGGGATTGTGTGACACGGACAAGGAGTAATTAAAGTTAATGAACACCATTCCAACTAGGAAGAAAGAAATGGTTTGTGGATTAAGTAAACAGATAAGGTAGTTAACCTATGGTTGAACCGACGAAACTGAGTTCTGGGGTGTTTTAGATAAGGCAGTGAGTGCATTCCTAGGTTTTCTGTTAATTAGAACTGTCAGCTAAGTGGTGATCGATAATGTTGAGGGGTCAAAAGTTAATTCAATTATGTTGTGTGAAGTAAAACCCCAGGTTTGATATAATAAAAATATTGATACGTTCAATACGTTGATATGTTCAAGAAAACATGCATTTGTACTGTAGTAGTTCTCGTCAATGTTGACCTAATGCTGCCTAGTGTGGCGCGCTGATGAGTTTTGGCCACTTGAGAGATAAATGCTACCATTCACACAATGATCTGAAAACATCATACAAAACGAGGTGGTGTTTTTGTCTTGCAGTAACGTTATACTATGCTATTATATTTGGTTCCGTTATGTAGAATACTATCATTATGTGATCTTGCGGACATTGACTCAGCTTTGATCTAACTTGATTAAACAAGCACCATTCGTCAGAGTAGCCTGTTCTCTACTAAATTTAAAGACAAGACATTGTACCACAAGTGACTCCTGGTAACTGCAGCGGTTTAGGACTGGCGTAAAAGCGTGAACTAAACCAAATAATACAGTTATCAAGAGCGATTACAAATAATGTTATTGAATTGGGAAGAGAAAAGCCTTTGTAGTTCACATAAAACCGAGTTTTCACTTCTACAATATGCACTGATCAGGCGTCGACTGCATATAATTACAAGATAAGGTATCAAGAACAAGATAAAACTAACTGAAAAGAGCCACCTACGATTCCCCACATGGCAGCTTCTTGTCATTGTTGCTATTTATCTGACCGTTCAGAATCGTAACACATGGCCTTCAGCCTCAACACGAGCAGCATTTTCAAGATGCTGTCAGCCAACTTGTCTATAAATAGCCTGACGTTTCACACTAAATTATTCTGCTGCGCTGTCGTTCGCTACATACTTTAGTCGTTTGTGTGATGAAGGAAAAGACGGGCATTGTACAAAACAAATACAGTGGGGCAAAAAAGTATTTAGTCAGCCACCAATTGTGCAAGTCCTCCCACTTAAAAAGATGAGAGGGGCCTGTAATTTGCATCATAGGTACACTTCAACTATGATAGACAAAATGAGAAGAAAAAAAATCCAGAAAATCACATTGTAGGATTTTTAATGAATTTATTTGCAAATTATGGTGGAAAATAAGTATTTGGTCAATAACAAAAGTGTATCGCAATACTTTTTATATACCCTTTGTTGGCAATGACATAGGTCAAACTTACTTTTCTGTAAGTCTTCACAAGGTTTTCACACACTGTTGCTGGTATTTTGGCCCCTTCCTCCATGCAGATCTCCTGTAGAGCAATGATGTTTTGGGGCTGTTGCTGGGCAACACGGACTTACAACTCCCTCCAAAGATTTTCTATGGGGTTGAGATCTGGAGACTGGCTAGGCCACTTCAGGACCTTGAAATGCTTCTTACAAAGCCACTCCTCCGTTGCCCGGGCAGTGTGTTTGGGATCATTGTCATGCTGAAAGACCCAGCCACGTTTCATCTTCAATGCCCTTGCTGATGGAAGGAGGTTTTCACTCAAAATCTCACGATACATGGCCCCATTCATTCTTTCCTTTACACGGATCAGTCATCCTGGTCCCTTTGCAGAAAAACAGCCCCAAAGCATGATGTTTCCACCCCCATGCTTCACAGTAGGTATGGTGTTCTTTGGATGCAACTCAGCATTCTTTGTCCTCCAAACACGACGCGTTGAGTTTTTACCAAAAAGTTATATTTTGGTTTCATCTGACCATCTGACATTCTCCCAATCTTCTTCTGGATCATCCAAATGCTCTCTAGCAAACTTCAGACGGGCCTGGATATGTACTGGCTTAAGCAGGGGGACACGTTTGGCACTGCAGGATTTGAGTCCCTTGCGGCGCAGTGTGTTACTGATGGTAGTCATTGTTACTTTGGTTCCAGCTCTCTGCAGGTCATTCCCTAGGTCCCCCCATGTGGTTCTGGGATTTTTCCTCACCGTTCTTGTGATCATTTTGACCCCACGGGGTGAGATCTTGCGTGGAGCCCCAGATCGAGGGAGATTATCAGTTGTCTTGTATGTCTTCCATTTCCTAATAATTGCTCACACAGTTGATTTCTTCAAACCAAGCTGCTTACCTATTGCAGACTCAGTCTTCCCAGCCTGGTGCAGGTCTACAATTTTGTTTCTGGTGTCCTTTGACAGCTCTTTGGTCTTGGCCATAGTGGAGTTTGGAGTGTGACTGTTTGAGTTTGTGGACAGGTGTCTTTTATACTGATAACAAGTTCAAACAGGTGCCATTAATACAGGTAACGAGTGGAGGACAGATGAGCCTCTTAAAGAAGAAGTTACTGGTCTGTGAGAGCCATAAATCTTGCTTGTTTGTAGGTGACCAAATACTTATTTTCCACCATAATTTGCAAATAAATTCATGAAAAATCCTACAATGTGATTTTCTGGATTTTTTTCTCATTTTGTCTGTCATGGTTGAAGTGTACCTATGATGAAAATTCCAGGCCTCTCTCATCTTTTTAAGTGGGAAAACTTGCACAACTGGTGGCTGACTAAATACTTTTTTGGCCCACTGTAAGTCACCAACTTCAGTGATATTTGCAATTCATTCCAGTCATTGGCAGTAGAGAACTGGAAGGAAAGGCGGCCAAAGTAGGTGTTGGCTTTGGGGATGACCAGTGAAATATACCTGCAGGAGTGCATGCTATGGGTGGGTGTTGCTATAGTGACCAGTGAGCTGAGATAAGGTGGAGCTTTACCTAGCAAAGACTTATAGATGATCTGGAGCCAGTGGGTTTGGTGACGAATATGAAGCGAGGGCCAGCCAACGAGAGCATACAGGTCGCAGTGGTGGGTAGTATATGGGGCTTTGGTGACAAAACGGATGGCACTGTGATAGACTGCATCCAATTTGCTGAGTGAAGTGTTGGAGGCTATTTTGTAAATGACATCGCCGAAATCAAGGATCAGTAGGATAGTCAGTGTTACGAGGGTGTGTTTGGCAGCATGAGTGAAGGAGACTTTGTTGCAAAATAGGAAGCTGATTCTATATTTAATTTGGGATTGGAGATGCTTAATATGAGTCTGGAAGGAGAGTTTACAGTCTCAAAATCACCCTTTTTTTAATTATAGAAAAAATACAAAAATGTGGTCTAAGTCCACAACAATGCATAAACCACATCAATCTGATAGGGTGGGCCTGTCAGGGCCTGGCTCTCCAGTGGATGGGCCTCTGTTCACCCAGGCCCATCCATGTCTACTCCCCAGATGCAAACTCATCACAAATAGCCTACTAATCAACACTTCGGACTAAACTTTATCAATACCTGGTTTGCATACCAATTGTTGCCTTAGTTAGCATTTACTGGTAGATACCATAAATTGAAACGTATTTCCTACAATACCAGTTAACATCATTCTTCTGTGAGCTGCTCAATGCCCAAACCAGTTGAGACCTGCACTCTTGCTGCCTGCAGATGATATTCCGCTGTGTGCAGCACGCAGAAAGTAGCCTACACAATCGCTACTTTGTGCATGATTTCTTTATTGTACTACATTCATGATAAATCGTATACTTCCACTACACGACTTTAATACCCATCAGTAGGGATTAAGAAGTAAGTATATCTATACGCAATGCCCACTGAAAAAAAGTGGGTATACGGCTTATTCTTGCGTTTACCCTCCACTACACCACTGGCCCTTTGTGTTTTATAAAAAGCGCACTCTCCTACATGAGTGCGCAAGTATTACGGTTGCTGTCCTTTCATAATCACGAACATGTCACACACGGAAGGCCTATAGGTTCGCCACTGCGCAAACATGTCTATAATAGATAAGGCTGTTAAGATGCTGTATTAATGTTTCAAGAAAGGAGTGTATATATTTGGCCTGATTAATTAGTTTTATGCGCTGACTGAATGGAATCTGATAATTCTGAGTCTTTTTACTTCCCTGGTCTCGGGAAGAAATGACGAGTCCTCACTGCCCGACCGAGTACAAATGTATCCGACAGAGACATATGTGATCTCGAGACCGGACTACTGTACTCAGGTGTTCAAAAACGCATATCAGGCCGAGAGCCTAATCCTTTTTAGGTAGTTCTCTATGAGTTTTAGTTGAGAAAACGATCTTTCCGCAGAAGCGACAGTTACAGGGATGGTAAAAACAGCAGTACTTAAGTAGTACTTTAAATTATTTTTACTTAAGATGTTTTTTGGGGTATCTGTACATTACTTAACTATTATTTTTTTGCCAACTTTTACTTCACTACATTCCTAAAGAAAATAATGTACTTTTTACTCCATACATTTTCCATGACACCTACTCTTACATTTTGTCTGGAAAATAGTCCAATTCACACTTATAAATAGAACATCCCTGGTCAACCCTACTGCCTCTAATCTGGCGGACTCACTAAACACAAATGTTTCGTTTATAAATGTGTTGGGAGTGTGCCTCTGGCTGTCCTTCAATAAAAATTAAAAAGTAAAATAAATTGTGCCCTCTGGTTTGCTTAATATAAGGAATTTCAAATGGTTTTTACTTTTGGTACTTAAGTACATTTCAACAAATCCATTTACATTTGATACTTAAGTATATTTAAAACCAAATACTTTTAGACTTTTACTGAAGTAGTATTTTATTAGGTGACTTTCACTTTTCCTCAAGTATGACTATTGAGTACTTTTCCACCACTGAAAAACAGCTTGATAGCTGTAGCAACATCAGGGAAACTGTGCAGAAGGGAGTTACAGCAGTTCTGTAACATCTTTAATTGAGCCACTCATCCTCCTTAATTGCTGTTCTCAATACGTTCTGGAAAGAGATTAGGTGTATATGAAGCTCTGGGGACAAGTCGTCTGGATACTGGACAGCCAATAAATTGGCAGATGCAAACAGATTATCACCTACAGCAGACAACAGTTCTTGAGGGCTTGAACAAAAAAAGCTGTTTGCGATTTAGTACATACTGGTGAACCGGCATTTGAGTTGTGTAGTTGCAATATCAACAGTCCCTCATCTTTGGTACACTATATACAAACGTATGTGGACACCCCTTTGAATTAGTGGAGTCGGCTATACAGGTGTATAAAATTGAGCACACAGCCATGCAATCTCCATAGACAGACATTGGCAGTAGAATGGCCTTACTGAAGTCCGTTCATTAAATTTCTGCTCTGCTAGAGCTTTCCCGGTCAACTATAAGTGCTGTTATTGAGAAGTGGAAATGTTTTGGAGCAAAGCCGCAAAGTTGTAGGCCACACAAACTCATAGATCACCACGCACAATGCCAAGCGTCAGCTGGAGTGGTGTGAAACTCACCGCCATTGGACTCTGGAGCAGTGGAAACTTGTTCTCTGGAGTGATGATTCACGCGTCACATCTGGCAGTCTGGCGGACGAATCTGGGTTTGGCGGATGCCAAGAGAACGCTACCTGTCCCAATGCATAGTGCCAACTGTAAAGTTTGGCAGAGGAGGAATAATGGTGTAGAGCTGTTTTTCATGGTTCAGGCTAGGGCCCTTAGTTCCAGTGAAGGGAAATCATAACGTTACAGAATGAAATGATATTCTAGACAATTCTGTGCCTCCAAATTCGTGGCAACAGTTCGGGGAAGGCCCTTTCTTGTTTCAGTATGACAATGCCCCCATTGACAAAGCCAGGTCCATACAGAAATGGTTTGTCGAGATCGGCGTGGGATAATTTGACTGGGCTGCAGAGCCCTGACCTCAACCTCATCAAACACCTTTGGGATGAATTGGGGTGCTGACTGCGAGCCAGGCCTAATCGCCCAACATCAGTGCCCGACCTCACGAATGCTCTTGTGGCTGAATGGAAGCAAGTCCTCACAGCAATGTTCCAACATCTAGTGGAAAGCCTTTCCAGAGGAGTGGAGGCTGTTATAGCAGCAAAGGGGGGACCAACTCCATATTAATGACCATGATTTTGGAATGAGATGTTCAACAAGCAGGTGTCCACATACTTTTGGTCATATAGTGTATATAACTTATAAATGCCTCATGAGCTCAGTTCAACAGTCACCTCCTCAGATCACAAAACATCAGAACCTAAAATCTTGTTTTACTCCATTATTTGCAAACAATGTAATTGTAAACTAACACTATATAGCCTCAAAAGATTGTTAAAAATATCATTTTGATCTCATGAGTGGCCAGTCCTTCCATCCATAGACCTGTCTGAATTTGAGTGTTTTTACATTTCTTTCTCCCTCAGCTGTTTACCGAAAAAGCGTCAGGGTTTCCACTTTGTTGTTTGTACTGCAAAGGGGTATACTAGCCACCGTGCTTATACATCCGCATTGCTTGCTGTTTGGGGTTTTAGGCTGGGTTTCTGTATAGCACTTTGACATCTGCTGAAAAAACAGCTTTATAAATATATTTGATTTGATTAGCATACCCCTCAGATCTGTAAGATTCCCATTATACAGTGTACTACTGTTTGATCATTACCTCACCATTCAAATCATATCCAACTTTATTTACACAGGCTTTACAAAAGTAAATGAATCACACATCTATCTATCTGTAACACAGACCATGAATGATCCAGAGTTGCTTTGCTTTCCTAGGAGTGTTATACACATCCTGTTTTTTTTAAATTCCCATCTTCTGACAGATGTCTTTGTCCTAATTATCTTTCCTTTCAGTTTTCATCCTGTTTTCTTTCTTTGTGGACTTTATGCACATGCTTCAGCAGATAAGCCTTGTGAGTGAATCTTAAACCACAGACTGCACAGCCATGTTGTTTCACTCCTTTGTGAGTGAGTGTATGAGTGGTTAGGTTCCCCTTGAGACGGAAGCTTTTCCCACAGTCACCACAGCTAAATGGTTTCTCTCCTGTGTGAGTCAGTATATGCCTCCTTAGGTCCCCCTTCTGACTGAAGCTTTTCCCACAGTCGCCACAGCTAAACGGTTTCTCTCCTGTGTGAGTCAGTATATGCCTCCTTAGGTCCCCCTTCTGATTGAAACTTTTACTGCAAAAATTACAGCTAAATGGTTTCTCTCCTGTGTGAGTAAGTATATGTCTTCTTAAGTCACCCTTCTGAATGAAGCACTTCCCACAGTCACCACAGCTAAATGGCATCTCTCCTGTGTGAATACGCATGTGCATGGACAGATTTCCTTTTTGTTTGAATGTCTTGCCATAAAAGGGGTAGTTGCAGGGTTTCCCCATTGGTGGGGTCGGAGCCAATGTTGGGCTGGGATCCAATGGTGGGCTGCTGTCAAGTCCTACTGGGTTGCTGCTTATGGCTGAGCTGTGGATAGAGGCATTGTTTTGATCATCTGGAGGGTCACAGGAAATGTCGAAACCCTTCAGGTGGGTCACAGTGGCAAAAGGTTCAGGATCCACTCGTTTAGAGTCAATATCTACGTGCTCCACAATCTGGGTTTTAGGAAGAGTCAAGGACCAAAGTGGGTCCTCCTGATCACATTCACTTTTCACACAGGAAGGAGTGAATTTGAACTCTATGATATCAGGCTCCAGCCCTTGAATCGGCTCTTCCTCTATAATCTGTGTGGGCTTTGGGTCCTCCTGCACCAGACTGGGGCTCCACTCCTGCTCACAGTGCTGCTGCTCAGGTGGATCCTCCTCTTCAGCGACAGCAAGAGAGAGAGGCAGGGAGCCTGGAGGGAAGGAGAGGAAGAGCAGAATGAAATAGAACACTTGAATCATACAGGTGAATTATAGATCTCTATGATCTATACAGCCATTAGATGTGCCTGAGGGCAGATAGCTAGGGCTAGCTTCTAGAACGAGATTGCATCTTAGTCTAGCAGTAATAACACTAGCCCAGCATGCAATTTATTTACCGACCTGTATCTGTGCATGTTTGACGACGCTCAATCGGTACTTCCATTGTCAGTGAACGGTTCTGATAAGGAATGCCTTGTATGCGTCGCCGAGTGGTATGAGGAATTGATTATAAAGGATTTATTTTAGTAAGTTACTATTTTTTCAATTATTTATCATGGGTGCCTATTTACATTGTCAGGTTGTAATATTGTCTGTTTTACCTATGAGGGGATTTGATTATCTGGCCCAGGTTACACCGATGGGAGGCCTCCCGGCTGTGAGCCAGAGCCAGGTGCCCCGGCCAATGTAGTGATGTGCAGTTCGCAAATTATTCCTTATTTTTGGGACGACTCTTTTTTTACATACTCGAGAGTGATGATTCGTTTTTCTGAGTAAATCGTTCATTTGAGTCGTTCGTTTGACCTGCTGGGCAATGAACTCTACAGCAGGATTAATGCCTTGCGCTCCTCTAGTGACGTGCTTACACCAACAACTGTATGGAATATATGCGCGCTGGCAAAATAGATCGTGCTGCAGGCAGCATAAATAATAAATAAAAAATACATGTTTTGAACTGATAATTGTTCGCAGGGTGCAATAATTCATGCAATTAATTGATCATTGAATGTTATGATGGACAAAGCTTTGTTAAACCAAAACATACACAGCCTTTCCTCAACCAACTCGAACGCGAGAGTGAATCGTCACGGGTGCTGCAGTCCGCAAAATATAGTGTGCTTTATCGCACTAGCGGCAGTCAAGCAATGCATTCCGAAAAGAGTTGTTCACAATCTAGTCCGGTTGTGGCCACAACTAGACCTATCATATTGTTATTTTGGTGTTTACATATTCCATTGGTCAGCGCAACATGTACTCAGAATCTATTTGTTGGTCATTCTACAACTGATTTATCAATCACGTCATGGCTTTTATTCACATCTGTATAAAAGCCTCATTCTGTTTTACTTCTGTAAAACCCTGAAAAAGGCCAAAAGCACAAATGCGTTGGTTCTACTTTTAGCAATAACGACGCTTTTTCAAATGTAATTCCATTGTCCTTCAAGTGTTGCCGAATATCCTCTCTACCTCAGTTTCCTACTTAATTCATGCACTTTGGTTGGAAAGTGAGGCAATGGCAGTGATCCCTTCCCTTTGCATCCCAGATTGGTGCCCAGGAAATAATTCAATCCAATTATTAGACGTGAACATCCCACCTCCAATTCAAAACCAAACATGGATACTATCAATGTTTGCGCAGGATGTGAAAACACGCTTCGTTCTACAACCTGTCTGCAGTAGCATGGTGCCCGTATTGCCAGGCTGATTAGCTAGGACAAACAGGTGTGAAACACAGACAGGTGTGCTCACAAAGGAAAAACAACATGGAATCCATGTTTAGTTTTGATTTGGAGGTGGGGTGGTATAGCATCTAGGTTCGTTCACAGATGGGGGTCTACCTCTGCCCGAGCACCTGCCCCTTTTCCCTCCTACTCGCCAAGAGCCCTTTTGGGTGGTGGTATAAAATATATATTTTTTTGGTACAGTTTTTATGGTTGTTGTTCTGATCCCACTGCCCCCAAGTCATTGTGACGTCAAGTTCGCCACCCCTACCCCGTCTGTTGGTCTGCCCTGTATGAAGCTGGGTTGTGCCTTTCCCCCCCCAGTCTGCTCTGTACGGTGATTGCGTGCGTCCGGTACCCAAACATACACGGCTTGAAATACGGTCACCGGTCGAGTGTGTGTACCAAGTTTAGCTACATAGTTTAGCTACCAGAAGTGAAATGACAACATTGAACTGGGAACCATAATATTTTTTGTATAAAATATCTAACAATGAAAGACAAGGATTGCTGTTTTGAATTTGGTCAAGTTAGTGTGGGAAAGGTGGGAAAACAATTGTTATCATCAATGATGATAGGGCACCAGGTACAGACAACCTTGATGACAAACTATTGAGAATGGTAGCAGACTCAATAGTTTGTATTGAGCAGACTCAATGTATTGCCACGCCTATTTGCAATATTTTTAACTAAAGTCTAAATGAGTGTGTGTCTACTGGCGTGCAGGGAAGCTAAAGTAATTCCCAGGGGTGAAAGTAAGCCGGAACGGTCCGGTATGGAGTACTGGTAAAATAAATAGTGGGGGTACGCCGTACCCATAAAACATGAGCCTATCACAATAATTAAACAAACTGTAAGCCATTGCACTATTATCATATTAGCATACACTACAGTTAAGAACGTGTGGTATGTCAGTGAACAGCATGCAGCCAAAACAGGTCTTTCACAATATTTAAAAAACAATGGCAGGAAAACACAGGTTGGAAAGCAAATGGCTCCTGCTGAAAATAGAAGACTAATCTGTCTGTAAGCTACAATGCAAAACAAGAGAGAGAGATAGGCTTTTGGCATGAGCACATCGGCCATCACTGGTGACTGAGCTGTGCATCATTGGGTTGAGTCAGTGAAACTGGCAGTGGCGTGTATTCATAGATGCCAAGGGATGCCAGTGTTCCCCAAAATAATTACTAACAAAGAACAAATTTATTATTTTCTCTCTGTGTTTCATCATTTTCCTTGAATTCGCAAGAGGATGAATGTATCTCACCGGAGAAAGCATCCGCGTGAGGGAAACAGCACCCCTCTGTCTCTGTATATGTAGACCATCTATCTGATGCTGTCTGGTCAAAAAGAGTATGACATCGTCGCCGCCCGTAGCATTGAATGCAAGGGAAGCCAGCGTGCATTTGGCTTCCCCTGATAAAAAAAAGTATTAAATAATAGCGAATCAGCGTTGAACTGAACCGAGTGAGCTCAACTGTGAATGGGCCTGGTGCACCAAAAAAAAAAAAACAGTGTGAAGGGAAGCCAGTTTGGATTTGGCTTCACACCAATCACATCACATCGAGAGCAAAACGTCATTGACAGAAAACTTGAATTGTTGTGTTGTTGTCCTCCGGTGGCTAACTAGCTAAAATCGGCCTATTCCTAAATGAGCCATGGATTTAGATAGGGATTTGGACTTGTGGTTTTAATTAATTTTTAGTACTGGACAATGATTAGAACAGCGATTCTGATCCAACCATAAATTCATACATTGTGCCCCTGGCCTGAGAGGATGGAAGTTCAACATGTAGCTAGATGTAGTAGTCTAATGTTAACTAGCTGGCTCATCGTTGCCCATGAAAGGAAGTTAGGTTAGCAAGCAAGAATTTCAGCCAGGTAGCCTAGGACAACAAAAACTAAAAGCATGTACTGTATGACAGTCATAGACCGTTTCGTCAACATGAGAGAGGAGGATGGCATTGGCATTTCTCTACAAGTAGGGTGAGTCAACATGTTTTTTTTCTACTTAAACACAAGCTCACACACGCACAAACACACACACAGTATTATACTAAGAATGAGGTGATTTGATGATATTAAAATGTTGAAGTTGAAATGGTGCTGGAATAGTGGAGGTAGCTCCTTTTTTCTTTGCGACTTGCTGTAACTCTCCGTGGTTCTAAATCAATAGTTTAGTAGTCTGAAAATGTAGTAAACATCAACTTGTTTGACAATGTTGTAAGTCATCTAACTGTTTGTTACATGCAATATGCTTTGTGGACTTCACCGAACAGAGGTTGCTCTCTGGATATGTGAATATACAGTATTTTATAAACTCAGCAAAAAAAGAAACGTCCCCTTTTCAGGACCCTGTCTTTAGAAGATAATTAGTAAAAATCCAAATAACTTAACAGATCTTCTTTGTAAAGGGTTTAAACACTGTTATGCTTGTTCAATAAACCGTAAACAATTAATGAACATGCAGACTCTGAAAAACACCAGAGGAAAGATGTGCTTTAGGCATGCTGCAAGGAGGCATGAGGACTGCATATGTGGCCAGGGCAATAAATTGCAATGTCCGTACTGTGATACTCCTAAGACAGCGCTACAGGGAGAAAGTACGGACAGCTGATCGTCCTCGCAGTGGCAGACCATGTGTAACAACACCTGCACAGAATCGGTATATCCGAACATCACACCTGCGGGACAGGTACAGGATGGCAACAACAACTGCCCCAATTACACCAGGAACGCACAATCCCTCCATCAGTGCTCAGACTGTCCGCAATAGGCTGAGAGAGGCTGGACTGAGGGCTTGTAGGCCTGTTGTAAGGCAGGTCCTCACCAGACATCACCGGCAACAACCGCACCTATGGGCACAAACCCACCGTCTCTGGACCAGACAGGACTGGCAAAAAGTGCTTTTCACTGACGAGTCGCAGTTTTGTCTCACCAGTGATGATGGTCGGATTCGCGTTTATCGTTGAAGGAATGAGCATTACACCGAGGCATGTACTCTGGAGTGGGATCGATTTGGAGGTGGAGGGTCCATCATGGTCTGGGGCGGTGTGTCACAGCATCATCGGACTGAGCTGGTTGTCATTGCAGGCAATCTCAAAGCTGTGCGTCACAGGGAAGACATCCTTCTCCCTCATGTGGTACCCTTCCTGAGGGCTCATCCTGACATGACCCTCCAGCATGACAATTTCCACCAGCCATACTGCTCGTTCTGTGCAAGACAGAAATGTTTCCTGCAAGACAGAAATGTCAGTGTTCTGCCATGGCCAGCGAAGAGCCCGGATCTCAATCCCATTGAGCACGTCTGGGACCTGTTGGATCGGAGGCTGAGGGCTAGGGTCATTCCCCCCAGAAATGTCCGGGAACTTGTAGGTGCTTTGGTGGAAGAGTGGGGTAACATCTCACAGCAAGAACTGGCAAATCTGGTGCAGTCCATGAGTGTAAATGGTACCTCATTCAGTTGATGGTGATTTTCTATGTAATAAAACACTAACTGATTATAGAGCAAACAAACACAATTATCACAACACATAGGTTGTAATGTTTTTTTTTTCTGTCTTGGCTTCCCCAGGGTTGTACCCATGGATCACTACTGGAAACTGGATATCATTTTTAGGACTATAATTTACTCCTCATATAGGCTATTGATGGATTCAAGAAAAGGTTGTTTTATTTATCTCAGACTCTCTATTTGTCAGTGTCAAAGTAGCCTGTCATTTCAATCATTTGTGTGGTATTAAAAAACATTCTGCCAAAGTCTCCAGTCATGTAGAATTGCACGAAATGCCTTTATAAAAGGCCAGGTCCCTAGGCTACTAAAAATGGTCCCGTTCGTGCGACTTCTGTAAGTGCCTCTACTATTTAATTTGTTTTATAATAATCTCAGAGCTCCTTGGGTCATCCCACTCTCATGCTCACTTTTTATTCTAGCACCTCCAGATGTACAAATGAAGCACTGAACACCGGTAGTCTAGACTCTAGCTATATACAAAAATATCCACACAAGCTACTAGCCACATAGCCAGCCAGCCATATATCATGATTAAGAAGATAATTCATTTTAGGCTATATTATGAAATTATTTAAAGCTGCAATATGTAACTGTTTGGGCAACGTGCCCAAATTCACATAGAGATGTGAGTTATAGATGTCATTCTCATTGAAAGCAGGTCTAAAAAGCAGTAGATCTGTTCTAGGTGCGCTATTTTTATGCTTCCCGTTCTTAAGTTTCATTCTTGCATCTTTTACTTTCAGTTTTGTACACCAGCTTCAAACAGCTGAAAATACTATATTTTCGATTATGGAAAATATATTTCACAGCGGTTTAGATGGTACAATGATTCTCTACACTTCCTTGTTTTGTCACATAAACTGAAATTAGGTGAACTTTTAGAATTTTAGCAACCAGGAAATGGAGGAGTGATTTCTGCATAGTACACCATTAAGAGTATAGGATCTCAAAATACTCGAGAATAGCTTTTTTTATTTTTTATTATGAAGGAGCAAACATGTCTAAAAACCTGTTTTTTCTTTGTCATTATGGGGTATTGTCTGTAGATGGATGAGGGGGAAAAACGAATTAATCCATTTTAGAATCAGACTGTAACAACACTTGTGGAAAAAGTGAAGGGGTCTGAATGCTTTCCGAATGCACTATACCAGTAATACATTTCTTGTTTAAGAAACATTACAAAGCATGCTCATCTGTTTTTTGTTGTTGTGATTTGCTGTGTAATTGTGTCTGAAAAAATACTGTGGCTGATAAGAAATCAGAGTGGCTGATAGATTTTTTCCATCTACCTGACACAGTAGCTGGTGGACCACTCTGCCTCCAACGTGGGAAAAGCATTGCCAAACAGGTACAGACATAGGTCGGTAAAATAAGTCACACGGTGGGCTAGTTTTATACGGCCAGACCCGAAATACAATCAACATACAATGTCGATCTAGAAGCGGGACTAAGTTGCCTATATCCCATTTCAATCAGCTTTTCCTGACAAAATACAACTTTTTTTTTTACCATGCACGGTCAAAGTTACAGTAGATAACTGTTTTTAAACCCTCAATTGAGCTCTTATTTTTGCTCAAAGCCCAAAGTGGTTTATTCTACAACCTTTCTCCAATTGATGGGCATTTGGTAGTCAGATTTATCAGGCTGTAATACAAAATCAATTGGTATATTCAGGCTGAAACTAATGAATGCAAACTCTTTTAAACGTTCCTTACAAGCCAGAATGTTGAATAAAGTAACTCTACTGGTGGTCTGTGTGGTTGTCCTTCAAGCCGCTTAAAATGTAAGATAAAATATCCACAGGAGAGTATTGTTTACCTGACTTTTTAGAGTGCCGGTACTAAAGTTGACATTTCTATCACCTGGCACATGCTCAAAACCATGTGAACACCTGCTGACTTCAGTTTGTATGCATGCATCGCATGCACATGCGTTTGCTCATGACCGAAGACACGTGCACAAGATGGAAGTACATGCACGCAATGCATGCATACTAACTGAAGTCAGCAGGTGTTTGCATGGTTTTGTGCATATGTGTGATAGAAATGACAACTTCAGTATCGACACTGTAAACAATACTTTCTTTTGTCAAAAATGTTGACCATCTTAAAGGACCAACACTACGGACAACCGGTAGAGTAAATTAAAATATAATCGTATTAAACATTCTGGGGCAAAGCTTCCTGCCCTGCAGGACCTCTATACCAGGCGGTGTCAGAGGTAGGCCTTAAAATTGTCAGACTCCAGCCACCCTAGTCATAGACTTTTCTCTCTGCTAACGCATGGCAAGCGGTACCGAAGCACCAAGTCTAGGTCCAAGAGGCTTCTAAACAGCTTCTACCCCCAAGCCGGTGCCCCCTGCACATTGACTCTGTACCAGTACCCCCCTGTATATAGTCTCGCTATTGTTATTTTACTGCTGCTCTTTAATTTCTTGTTACTTTGATTTCTTATTCGCATTATTATTTGTATTTTTTTAACTGCATTGTTGGTTAGGGGCTTGTAAGTAAGCATTTCACTGTAAGGTCTACTACACCTGTTGTATTCGGCTCATGTGACTAATAACATTGGATTTGTAATACCTTGATCAAACCGACAGCCTCGTTGCATCAATGCTGCGTAATAAATTCTGCAGTCAAACTTATACCAATTAATTGTGTATTACAGCCTGATTAATCAGACTAGGCATTTGGAATATGTTAGAAAATGACAGGTCCAATCAGCATCCTCTCAGAAATAATGGGTGGGTTTAGGGACAAAATCCCACTTCGCCAAACACTGAGGGGATTCGATTAATATGGCATGGCTGCCCGGGTGGACGGACTTTGCACCGGGTGAAAAGTGATTGTATTAGTTTTGGAACCGGGCTGTGGCCGAAGGCGAAGTAGGCTCAAAACAAAAGTGAAGTAGGTTAAACACATGGAGTAACGAATAGGATTCAGTGTTTTCACATGTAAACATGATTGCCTTTGATTAAAAAAACACTTTATATGCCTTCCACATGAAAACTAGTTAGAAAACTCTAAAACCTATTTTATGGAAAAAAGAGATGTATGTTTCTGGACGATGCATCATGCCGCATTGTTGACAATATGACTGAGGGGTGCAATTACTGTTCGATTTGAGCAGGGTTCCCCTCCCTCACCGGCTCCGCCGGGCGCCGAAAGACGTGGATGTTGATTAAGGCAGCCCCCCGCACCTCTCTGATTCAGAGGGGTTGGGTTAAATGCGGAAGATATATTTCAGTTGAAGGCATTCAGTTGTACAACTGACCAGGAATCCCCCTTTCCCATAGCCCGGTGCAACCTAGGCCAACTTAATCGAACAGTGCTTTGAACTAGGCCGTCCTCTGATTGGTTGACGGTGATCCAATCGCTGACCAGGCTAGTTATTCTTGGGCGAATCTAAAAAAAAAAAGTATTTATTTGAATCCAGGTTTATCGGGCGACATAATTAAGTTACACATAATATCGTCAGAGGGTGGAGGGGGACCTGTATCAGTGATCTTGACCTGATAGAGACAGATCACCTGCATAGATTGGAGCACCTTATGTACTCACCCATGGATATAACTGGTTATAACCAGATAAAACCGTGTACAAAACTACCGTAGATATATGCCAAGTTGCGGTCAAAACAACTTATGAAAGTGAATAAATACTTTGTAGAACTGAAATTAGAGAATCCAGCTACCCTCTGAATGTATGCATGCTGCATTGGTGTGTATTCTCCAGTTTATTTTATACAATTTCTATCATATCCTACAATATTCTATATGTGCAACTTGATATGATATTGTGGGTGCTATACCATTTGGTTTGAAGTGAGAGGATTTTGTCATGTTTTGATACCACTCCCATTGTTTCACTTACAGCAATGCTAATGCTGGCTGTGGGGTAAGTACATAAATAAAATTAAGCTATCTTTTTTTTCTTTTTTTTAACCAAATGTGTATTTAAACGTTCTGAAAACGAAATGATACTATTATAAATAATGTGGATTGGACTTTTGGAAAAAAGCTGCGCAAAGGAAACATATTTTCGTTTTACAGAATATGCAAATGAACTATAATTTTGATCAAATAAGTGTTTTAGTCAAGTTTGTTTTCAGATAACATTAATTACATGTCTAGTTATGTTTTGATAAGACATAATTAGATGTTTTTGCTATGATTGATTTTTCCAATATTTTTTTCCTGGGATCAAACTATGTTGGTAGCTTTAGGGGTTAAACAACTATGAAATTGTGATTACTGTTATGTCAAACAGTTGATTAATTGAGTAGAACTATAGCTATCTACCAGTGTATCTACATACGAACCTATTTTACATAGTTTTATCTCCTGTGTGATCCGCAGCATTCTCCGTAGCCGATCATTCTCCTCCTGGTACTCCGCCACCGTTTTCTCAACTGCCCCGACAATCTCCACAACAGCCGCCGTTAAACGCTCATTTAAAAACACATGCAACAACTGTAGTTTAGACATGTTTAGTCGAATTATAGTTGTGCAGCCTATTCTGCTCAGCCAGTGGTTCTTAATTTCTCCACATAAGCAATGGAAAATAAAGTCGTCTACAATCCTACTTCCGTGTTGTATAGTCTTTTTTTTCTTCTTTCTTTTTCACTCCTTGCTTCTGGTGGGCGGCGAACACAGAAACATACAACAGCGCCACCAGCTGGATGGGGGTTTATTACTTTACAAGGCAGCCTACAGACCAAAAGTAAATGGAAACGATAACTAAACTACATATACTGTACACAAACAGTGTTTAACATAAGTATAGGATGATGTGGGAGAATCAATTCTTCATCAGGAGTCGACTGTATATCGTTACTCTATACAAGATTAAATCTATGTCATTAAGTGGCATTATATCAAAATGTATGAGAAATACTATTGGCCAAATGGGATGGAGATCTTTTCTGAAAATGATACGTTTTTAATGCATCAATAACACCAGTCTGAGCATTCTCTTATCACCCTGAGAGACATTTCAAATCAAATAATCAGAAATTCCTGTTTCTACTTACCTGAAGAAATGTACATACTTTGAACAGCTGGCCTGTGAGCTTCCAACAATACTCAAATCAAATCAAATCAAATTTTATTTGTCACATACACATGGTTAGCAGATGTTAATGCGAGTGTAGCGAAATGCTTGTAGATCTCTGTACTCTGTACTGTTTGAACATTGCATCATCGTCCAAATCATACTTGATTTACAAAGAACATTTTACAAAGGTAAATCCATCACACATCTATTCCAGTGGCTTTGCTTGCCTATGGACGTTTCACATATAACGTGGATAAGGATGCCAAATGGACTCGGATAATACAAAATATACAGTATGTGAAAGCGCCCTAAGAGTGTTGTCCACATCCTGCCTTTTTTCACCCATCTTTCTTATCCATTTTGTTTTTTTTGTTGATATTTTTTACATGCTTGAGTAGGTTTTTCCTGAAGACTAACCAAAGTATATGTTTGGTAAGCATCCCCTTCTGACGAAAGCTTTTCCCCCAGTCATCTCAGCTAAAAGGACTCTCTCTTGTGTGAGTCACTTTATGCATGGTTAGGGTCCCCTTCTGGCTGAAGCTTTTCCCACAGTCGCCACAGCTAATTACTTTCTCTCCTGTGTGAACCCTCATCATGTTCCTGGATAAATGTCCTTTTTGTTCGAAGGTCTTGTCACAAAAGAGGCAGGCATAGGATTCCCCACCATGACAGAGTCGAACATGGGTCTTCAGTTTACAGGTGGAGTTGTAGCGTCTTTTGCAGAAGTGGCATTCCCTGGGTCTCTTCTTGGGGAGAATCACATGCCTCTGGAGGTCAGCTTTCTGAGCAAATATTTCACCACATTCACGGCAGTGGTGAGTTTTTCTAGATGTGGTGTTGGGTTTAGAAGATTGTTCCCCCAATGGTGGGTTGAGATCCAATGGTGGGTTGAGATCCAATGGTGGGCTGGGATCCAATGGTGGGCTGCTGTCAAGTCCTACTGGGTACGGCGAAGTTGTGGTTGGAAACATTATTGCCGCTGTCTGGAGGGTCACAGGGAGTGGCATGAGTCACAGTGACAAAAGGTGTGTTCTCCACAATCTGGGTTTGGGGAAGAGGCAAGGACAAATGTAGGTCCTCCTGATCACATTCCCTTTTCACACAGGAATAATACAAATCGAAGAGCACTTGAAGATGCTTTTCCCCCTAACTAGTCCTGAGTTCCTCATGTTCCTGTTTAATGTGTGTGGGCTTTGGGTCCTCCTGCCCCAGACAGGGGCTCCACTCGTGCTCACAGTGCTCCTGCTCAGGGGGAACCTCTTCTTCAGAAACAGGGAAAGAGAGCTGCGGGGAGTTTGGAGGAGAGGAGGAGCAGAGGTTACCTTAGTCTGATTAATTAGACTGTAATGCAGAATTTCATTGGTATATACAGCCTGAAACATTGGAGTGCAAAATGGTGTAAATGTTCCTTACAAGCCAGAATGTTGAATAAAATGACATTTGAACTTACTCTACCGGTTGATTGTGCGGTTTGTTCTTCAGCCACTCTAAATTTGAGACAAAATATCCACAGGAAAGCAATTGTTTACCTGACATTTTAGAGAGTCGGTAGTTACAGTGCCTTCAGAATGTATTCATACCCATTTGACTTATTCCACATTTTGTTGTGTTACAGTCTGAATTTAAAGTTGATTAATCTCACCAAATCTACACACAATAATAATGACAAAGTGAAAACATATTTATAGAACTGTTTGTAAATCTATTGAAAATGAAATATAGAAATATGTCATTTACATAAGTAAATGAGTCAATACATGTTAGAATCACCTTCGGCAGTGATGTCACACCAGCCTTCGCTTTGGCTCTTCCTCCTGTCCAGCTCAGTCGTTTCGGCGTCGCCGGCTTTCTAGTTGCTGCCGAACCTGCTGCTGGCAAACGTCCTTCACTCAGCAACCCCGGACTTGTCTCGTCATCATTACACACTGGTTCATTACACACCTGGTTCCAATCCCCACTCTATCAATGTATACTGTATATACTCCCTCTGTAATTTATCTTTGTCGGCCATTGTAAATGCTGCTTTTTTTCCCCCGAGAGGAATCTCGCCTACATTTTCCCTGAGTACTTTATTATTTTTGCACTTTGGGTTTTGTCCCGTGTTTATATAGTGCTTTAATAAATTCACTAATTCTAAACCTGCAACTGCCTCCTGCCTACTCCTCTCTACGCTTGTGACAAGTGATTACAGCTGTGAGTCTTTCTGGGAAAGTCTCTAAGGGCTTTGCACACCAGGACTGTACAATATTTGTACATTTAAAAAAATAAATCTTTAAGCTCTTTTAAGTTGTTAGATGAATATTTCTAGACAGCCAGTTTTAAGTCTTACTATAGATTTTCAAGCTGATTTCTGTAAAAACTAACTAGGCCACTCGGGAACATTCAATGTTGTCTTGGTAAGCAACTCCAATGTATATTTGGCCTTGTGTTTTAGGTTATTGTCCTGCTGAAAGGTGAATTTGTCTCCCAGTGTCTGTTGGAATGCAGACTGAACCAGGTTTTCCTCTAGGATTTTCCCTGTGCTTTGCTCTATTTTGTTTCTTTTTAATCTAAAACTCCCTTGTCCTTGTTGATGACAAGCATACCCATAAAACTGATGCAGCCACCACCATGCTTGAAGATAAATATAAAGAGTGTTACTCAGTGATGTGTTGAGTTGGATTTGCCCCAAACATAAAGCTTAGTGTCAGTACATGAAGCCATTCTTTTTTGTAGTTTTACTTTAGCCTTATTGCAAACAATGTGCATATTTGGAATATTTTTATTCTGTACGGGCTTCCTTTTCACTCTGTAATTTAGGTCAGTGTTGTGGAGTAACTACCATGTTGCTCCATCCTCAGTTTTCTCCTATCACAGCCATAAAACTGTTTTTAAAGTCACCATTGGCCTCATGGTGAAATACCTGAGCATTTTCCTTCCTCTCCGGCAACTTACATTGGAGTTGCTCCTCCTCCCTTAATAAAAAAAAACAGCTGATCCAAAAGTAAATCCAGTCTACTCTGAGGTCAAGACAGGGAATGCCACAGGTAAGACCCATTTAACAGGTTGGCAGTCAAATCTAAACTTGTGAATTTCGAGTTTTGATGAAGAAGCATAATATACAATGAACTAAATCCTTAAAGTTGTTGACTGGAAATTTCAACAACCAAAAAATAGCAGCAACTGGGCCTGTTGATGTGACCTATGCTGAGGTTGACCTTAAACAGAAGGACAAAGCCAAGAAGAAGAAAGGTAAGGCTGGACATCGATCCCCCCCATATTCCCCCTATCATAACCTCACACCTCTTTGACCCCATATTGACGAGGTGTATATTATTCTGTATATAACTGTTATATTACTGTATTATCCTCACCCCTTAAAGAAACCGCAAACCTACCTGAGACGGATTCAGTCTATTCTCAATTGAAGCCTGGAATAGCCCTGGGTAAGACTAATAGCCATATGCTATTGATATTTAATATGGAACTAATGCTCTGATATCTGATATCAAAGTATAATGTATCTACTTAAAGTATGTATCTTGGTTTGATTCTTAAGAGTTTGACTGCATGTCCTAAACAACTTTGTGTGGTGACATGTTGCATGTCCTTGAGAAAGGCAGGGAGGGAGGGAGGCAGGGAGGGATGGATGGAGGGAGGGAGGCAGGGACACCATCAAAGGAGGAGCAGATGGAACCCTTTAACATGGATTATGCATGTTCAATGCACGCAAACACACACCCAGCCCTGCATACACACCAAAACTCAATAAAATCTTGTACATTAAGGATTTTTTTAAATGGTTTTACTTACCAACAAATATATTAATTTAAGGTTTAGTGTATTACTGTAACAGCTTTATCTAATTATATGGTGTAATAATGTCTGCTCTTATCTGCAGCTACAGAAATTGTCTACTTGTTGTGTATTGAATTATATTGTTTTTTTGTAAATGTATTATATTTGATTTATTATGTCTGTTATTCAGATGATAGAATATCGTATGTGAATTTCCAAAATATTGTAAGTACTATTCACATTTTCTTCTAATGGCCTGCACATTTACATTATCTTTGCATTGTACTTTTTTAAGAAACTGTCTTTTACCCACCAGATGGCATGAGTGGTTTCTTACAGTAAATGGATATTGTCATCAAAATGTCCATAGAACCTCATTTGGTCAAACCTCCTTTAAGCCTAGTAGAGAGATTATACTATTGCTAAATCCATTTTTGGACCTAATCATATGTACCAAATCCTAAATATAACATAAAATCCCCATGAGCATAGTTCAAAAGCTGCACCCCATCAGCTGAAGACCCATTGAGATTTTCAGAATGACTTTAGGGGGAAGAGTGTGCCTGAAAATAACAGTTCTTCTCAGTTTAATGATGTGATATACTCTGCTGGAGTTCTGAGGAGCTGGTCAGTACTGGTACTGTATCACTTCCTCTCAAAAAGTGTTTCATGTCCCTCATCCACACTGACCTATGAGAATGCGGAATAAGTCATGCAAACACTTCTGCGGGCATATGAAGCCAAGATGAAACTGCACGGGCACTGTTATGACATTTCTGCGCTCTCCCCCCCGCTGTCTTTCTTTGTCTCTGTCTCAATATCGTTCTATCTCTCTTTAATCCCGAGCCCTCTATCCCCCTATTTCTCTGAAAGATTGTGTGGTTTGCTCATAAAGTAAGAAAGCTTCCGGTATCTGTGAACACCATGACCATTAACCACTCAACCAGCAGCAGCCTGAAAACACAGGCTCCAAAACCACCACCAGACCCCAACCACACCTCATCGTCTAACGCTCAAGCTGAGTGAAGGGGTATTTTCAGAGAGCAACTATAGAATGTGACTTCCTTTTCAACTAACATACAGTAAAAATTAAATAGAACAGCAGCCCTCAAAAGTAAGTCTCTTGTCTTTCTTCTCTCTATCTTCTCTGTGTGTTTTGGTTAGTCAACTGCTAGCTATCAGTGCCAGTGATAAGAACATACAGCCAGAGAAAACAGTCAACGCCTTACAGAGATGTCTGCTGGTCCCTTCTTCTCCAAACACGGAATACTACTTCTTCTAGGCTCCATCTTCCAATATGGTAAGTTTTGTAACTATTATTTATTTGAACATTTTAAACAAAATACAACTGCAATACAACCATCAATGAGGATGACACAAGTTTAAAAACATATCCCCATTGCGGTCCTGTTGAAAATACATGAAAACAAAAATATAAACAAGATAACATATCTCAAATACATCTCATCAATAGGGAGGAAACTGTAAAAGGAATAAAATAGATAACCAAGTAACGTTCTGTCACGCTCTGACCTTAGATATCTCTGTTTTCTTTCAATTTTGGCTAGGTCTGGGTGTGACGAGGGTGGGTATGCTAGTTTTGTCTAGGGTTTTTGTATGTCTAGGGGTTTTGTAGGTCTAGGTATTTGTATGTCTATGGTGGCCTGATATGGTTCCCAATCAGAGGCAGCTGTTTATCGTTGTCTCTGATTGGGGATCATATTTAGGTAGCCATTTCCCTTTTGTGTTCGTGGGTTCTTGTTCTATGTTTACTTGCCTGTCTGCGCTATCCATATAGCTTCACAGTTCATTTTGTTATATTGTTAGTTGTTCAGTGTTCATTCTATTAAATAAAGAAGAATGTACGCATACCACACTGCGCCTTGGTCTGATTCATACGACGAACGTGACACGTTCATTGAAACAATTATTCAGTTTTGAAGCATTTTGCACATAAACCATTTCTTAAGGTTTATCTTTAAACTCCCTAGTGTATTGATAGATTTTATATGGTTTGGTACACCATTCCATTCCTCTGCACCACTGTTAAGGAAAGAGCTTTTTCCAGCCATGCTCCTATAGAGCAGCGGTCTCATATTGGCAACACTGGCTCTGGTGTGATGGCTACGAGAGTCTGTGATGAAATTAAAATAACCAGACCAGTAACTGGGGGAAAAGACAAGTATCACGTTAAACGATCAACAGTTTGATCTGCACCACCACCAGATCAACTGGAAGCCAGTTCAGTTCCCTGAAATGATTAGGACCAACGTGTGTCTCTATGGCTGAGCTTGAGTATAATTCTTATTAGTTTGTTTTCGGGCCATTTGAAGTTTGTCCATTCAGAGTTTTTGTTATGCTACTGAACCATGAACTATGCTTGTATGTGTTGCATAACAAAAAATCTGAAGGACAAACTTCAAATGGCCCAAAACAAACGAATAAGAATTATACTCAAGCTCAGCCATAGAGACACACGTTGGTCCTAATCATTTCAGGGAACTGAACTGGCTTCCAGTTGATCTGGTGGTGGTGCAGATCAAACTGTTGATGGTTTTTAAAGTGATGCATGCCTTTCCCCCACTTACCTGTCTGGTTATTTTAATTTGATTACAGACTCTCATAGCCGTCACACTAGAGCCAGTGTGTCAGACATGTTGCCTGGGTCCTCAATAGTCTCTATATCCAGGAACTTGGCTACCCTTGCCAGAAACTTTGTCTTGAAGTGAACATTCCCAATGGCCTTGAGAGCCACAAGTTCGCATGTCATGTGTTGGTCCAATTCACATCACAATGTACGAAACAGAACATTTTTCCTTCACCGCTACGCCATTAAACTTGACCGAGAAGTTGGAAGAGTTGTTCACTTTGTGTTTGGAACCAAACAGGATACATTCTGTCTTGCCTAAATGGATGACCACTTACTGACTTTAGTCAGTTGGCTGCTTAGGGTCTTTTCAACGGTCTCCTTATTCTAATGTGAAACCAAGAGGGTAGAATCATCCCCAAACAGGATCTATTGCATGAGCTTGCTTGCATGATGAAGTAAGGAAAACCACCAGCTTTCTCTAACTTCCTTGTTGGTCTTTACATGGTGTGTGTTGACTGTAGAATGCCTAGTCATCAGTGATTGGTTGGATATCTCAAAATATTTGCTTTATTACTGTTTGATAACACCTACATAATACCTTTTATTCAGGAACATATCACGATGTGTGTATTCTGCAGTTTTGAATGAGTGCCAATGGTGTGGTTGGGTCAGCAGCTGTTGCTGTGCTTCTAGAACGCAACAGACCAAACGACCCTGTGCCTAATGGCTGTCATTCATTACATTTAAGGTGATATGGGACTGTATCAAATGATTGTTTCTATTACATAATATGATACATTGTCCGACTGGGATAACTGCAGTTATGTCTTAAATACTTCAATGAACTATAACTGTATTTTTTTCTTAATTCATGAATTACGTTTTTTTTTACAAGGGTTTATTAAACATTACTTCAGACTGATATGTAATTATAATGTTGCACCAGCAGTATATGATGCATTTCTGGTGAATAATTACACATTAAACACATTGATATTTGTACTTGTGAGCTGAGGAGGGGTTATCAGATCCACCACTACTTCTCTTTTCCTGTCATCTCATCCTGTTCAAATCAAATCAAATCAAATTTTATTTGTCACATACACATGGTTAGCAGATGTTAATGCGAGTGTAGCGAAATGCTTGTGCTTCTAGTTCCGACAATGCAGTAATAACGAACAAGTAATCTAACTAACAATTCCAAAAAAAAACTACTGTCTTATACACAGTGTAAGGGGATAAAGAATATGTACATAAGGATATATGAATGAGTGATGGTACAGAGCAGCATAGGCAAGATACAGTAGATGATATCGAGTACAGTATATACATATGAGATGAGTATGTAAACCAAGTGGCATAGTTAAAGTGGCTAGTGATACATGTATTACATAAGGATGCAGTCGATGATATAGAGTACAGTATCTACGTATGCATATGAGATGAATAATGTAGGGTAAGTAACATTATATAAGGTAGCATTGTTTAAAGTGGCTAGTGATATATTTACATCATTTCCCATCAATTCCCATTATTAAAGTGGCTGGAGTAGAGTCAGTGTCATTGACAGTGTGTTGGCAGTAGCCACTCAATGTTAGTGGTGGCTGTTTAACAGTCTGATGGCCTTGAGATAGAAGCTGTTTTTCAGTCTCTCGGTCCCAGCTTTGATGCACCTGTACTGACCTCGCCTTCTGGATGACAGCGGGGTGAACAGGCAGTGGCTCGGGTGGTTGATGTCCTTGATGATCTTTATGGCCTTCCTGTAGCATCGGGTGGTGTAGGTGTCCTGGAGGGCAGGTAGTTTGCCCCCGGTGATGCGTTGTGCAGACCTCACTACCCTCTGGAGAGCCTTACGGTTGAGGGCGGTGCAGTTGCCATACCAGGCGGTGATACAGCCCGCCAGGATGCTCTCGATTGTGCATCTGTAGAAGTTTGTGAGTGCTTTTGGTGACAAGCCGAATTTCTTCAGCCTCCTGAGGTTGAAGAGGCGCTGCTGCGCCTTCCTCACGATGCTGTCTGTGTGAGTGGACCAATTCAGTTTGTCTGTGATGTGTATGCCGAGGAACTTAAAACTTGCTACCCTCTCCACTACTGTTCCATCGATGTGGATGGGGGTGTTCCCTCTGCTGTTTCCTGAAGTCCACAATCATCTCCTTAGTTTTGTTGACGTTGAGTGTGAGGTTATTTTCCTGACACCACACTCCGAGGGCCCTCACCTCCTCCCTGTAGGCCGTCTCGTCGTTGTTGGTAATCAAGCCTACCACTGTTGTGTCGTCCGCAAACTTGATAATTGAGTTGGAGGCGTGCGTGGCCACGCAGTCGTGGGTGAACAGGGAGTACAGGAGAGGGCTCAGAACGCACCCTTGTGGGGCCCCAGTGTTGAGGATCAGCGGGGAGGAGACGTTGTTGCCTACCCTCACCACCTGGGGCGGCCCGTCAGGAAGTCCAGAACCCAGTTGCACAGGGCGGGGTCGAGACCCAGGGTCTCGAGTTTGATGACGAGCTTGGAGGGTACTATGGTGTTGAATGCCGAGCTGTAGTCGATGAACAGCATTCCCACATAGGTATTCCTCTTGTCCAGATGGGTTAGGGCAGTGTGCAGTGTGGTTGAGATTGCATCGTCTGTGGACCTATTTGGGCGGTAAGCAAATTGGAGTGGGTCTATGGTGTCAGGTAGGGTGGAGGTGATATGGTCCTTGACTAGTCTCTCAAAGCACTTCATGATGACGGATGTGAGTGCTACGGGCGGTAGTCGTTTAGCTCAGTTACCTTAGCTTTCTTGGGAACAGGAACAATGGTGGCCCTCTTGAAGCATGTGGGAACAGCAGACTGGTATAGGGATTGATTGAATATGTCCGTAAACACACCGGCCAGCTGGTCTGCGCATGCTCTGAGGGCGCGGCTGGGGATGCCGTCTGGGCCTGCAGCCTTGCGAGGGTTAACACGTTTAAATGTCTTTACTCACTTCGGCTGCAGTGAAGGAGAGACCGCATGTTTTCGTTGCAGGCCGTGTCAGTGGCACTGTATTGTCCTCAAAGCGGGCAAAAAGTTATTTAGTCTGCCTGGGAGCAAGACATCCTGGTCCGTGACTGGGCTGGGTTTCTTCCTGTAGTCCGTGATTGACTGTAGACCCTGCCACATGCCTCTTGTGTCTGAGCCATTGAATTGAGATTCTACTTTGTCTCTGTACTGGCGCTTAGCTTGTTTGATAGCCTTGCGGAGGGAATAGCTGCACTGTTTGTATTCAGCCATGTTACCAGACACCTTGCCCTGATTAAAAGCAGTGGTTCATGCCTTCAGTTTCACACGAATGCTGCCATCAATCCAAGGTTTCTGGTTAGGGAATGTTTTAATCGTTGCTATGGGAACGACATCTTCAACGCACGTTCTAATGAACTCGCACACCGAATCAGCGTATTCGTCAATGTTGTTGTCTGACGCAATACGAAACATCTCCCAGTCCACGTGATGGAAGCAGTCTTGGAGTGTGGAGTCAGCTTGGTCAGACCAGCGTTGGACAGACCTCAGCGTGGGAGCTTCTTGTTTTAGTTTCTGTCTGTAGGCAGGGATCAACAAAATGGAGTCGTGGTCAGCTTTTCCGAAAGGGGGCGGGGCAGGGCCTTATATGCGTCGCGGAAGTTAGAGTAACAATGATCCAGGGTCTTTCCACCCCTGGTTGCGCAATCGATATGCTGATAAAATTTAGGGAGTCTTGTTTTCAGATTAGCCTTGTTAAAATCCCCAGCTACAATGAATGCAGCCTCCGGATAAATCGTTTCCAGTTTGCAGAGAGTTAAATAAAGTTCGTTCAGAGCCATCGATGTGTCTGCTTGGGGGATATATACGGCTGTGATTATAATCGAAGAGAATTCTCTTGGTAGATAATGCGGTCTACATTTGATTGTGAGGAATTCTAAATCAGGTGAACAGAAGGATTTGAGTTCCTGTATGTTTCTGTCATCACACCATGTCACGTTAGTCATAAGGCATACGCCCCCGCCCCTCTTCTTACCAGAAAGATGTTTGTTTCTGTCCGCGTGGAGAAACCCGCTGGCTGCACCGCTTCGGATTGCGTCTCTCCAGTTAGCCATGTTTCCGTGAAGCAGAGAACGTTGCAGTCTCTGATGTCCCTCTGGAATGCAACCCTTGCTCGGATTTCATCAACCTTGTTGTCAAGAGACTGGACATTGGCGAGAAGAATGCTAGGGAGTGGTGCACGATGTGCCCGTCTCCGGAGTCTGACCAGAAGACCGCTTCGTTTCCCTCTTTTTCTGAGTCGTTTTTTCGGGTCGCTGCATGTAATCCACTCCGTTACACTGGTTGTAAGGCAGAACACAGGATCCGCATCGCGAAAAACATATTCTTGGTCGTACTGATGGTGAGTTGACGCTGGGCTGTATGTAATGAAACCTAAGATGACCTGGGGTACTAGTGTAAGAAATAACACGTAAAAAAACAAAAAACTGCATAGTTTCCTAGGAACGCGAAGCGAGGCGGCCATCTCTGTCGGCGCCGGAAGTCAAGTATATGTATATCTACTGAATGTGGGGGAGGAGTGGACTTTAATGACGTCAAAAAGGACCCACACACTCAGATATGTAAAGATATAATGTGAAAATATGTAAATTGCCACGTACAGCACAAAATTAAACCTGGAAACGTGCTTATAAAACACAATAAGTTATTGATTAGGTAAGACTCTGCATTGCAGTCTATTATTGTGTAATTATTCATGTAGGCACACTGTAACAAGTATTACAGTGTAACAATAAGTAATTACAACACTTGCTACATTGTACTACATGAATAATTACACAGTAATAAGATCATTGTAATATAGTGTGCAACCATTGATTGATGTCAGAATAACGTGTGTATTTGTGTGTTGCAGGTGTAGGTGCTCCTCTGATCATCAATAAGAGAGTGGGGGACTCCGTGGAGCTGCTGGCAGGCTTAGAGACAGAACATATAAAATCCTTGGAGTGGAAGTATATGGGAAAGGATATTGCAGAATTCAACTCAGATGTTGTATATTCACCTGGATCCCAGTTTGAGGGGAGACTAAAGATGAACACCAAAAACTACAGTTTAACAGTCAGAGAACTGACACTGCAAGACTCAGGGGATTTTCTACTTACAGGCGAAGGGGACAAAGGTCAGATTGACAGTAAGACCATCACTCTGAAGGTCCACGGTAGGCTGTTAATACCATTATTGCATCCAATTTTGATATCATTCTAATTTATATCCATAACCATGGCTGATGATCTTTAAACTATTACATAGATCTTGTAGTTTAATACTGACCTAACTCACCGTGCTTTGTTAAATATCCATCATATTTTCAAGTCTTTCTCCTGGTGGTATGGCTATGGTAGGACTGATTATGAGTCTCTATCTCTCTCCTGGTTGGTCAGAGCCTATATCCAAGGTGGCGATCCAGACAGACATCAAGCTCTTGGCCAACCACTCCTGTACGGTGCTGCTGGTGTGCAACGTGTCCTCCTACCACAACATTACCTTCACCTGGGAGATAGACAATGAGATCTACGGGGATGGCCAGCAGATTCACTTCTCTCTCTCACCAGCAGAGAGAGACATCAGTGTACAGTGCAACGCCTCCAACCTAGTCAGTTGGAAAACTGCCTCTGCGACAGTAAAGTGTAGAAATGACACAAACACCCCAGGTACCTAGATATCATAATAATCCTTCCATACACATTCAGTGTGCTTATACTCTTATGTTGTAAAATATAATATGCAATGCATGTGATTACATTGGATGTATATGATATAGAGCCATTTAGTTTTTATCATATTGTATAGTCTAATCGTGTGTGTTGTACAATATGTGACAGGACTGGCGTGGTATACCATGTACATCGGAATATCAGTAGGAGGCGCTGTGGTGCTGATCCTCACTGTAGCTGTGGCGGTGTGGTATTGCAGGGGCCGAAGTAACACAGGTATGTACAGCTTAGGGGCCTCAGCTATACTTAAAGTGACATGTCAGGTGGTTCTAGAAGTATTCTTCAGCTGGTTTGATTTTTGGGGGGATTTGCTAGAAATGAGAAAAAGAGTGAGACCCCTCATTAATTCCTGGGTATGTTGGTTGATATCCTGATTCTGATTGGTTGATATTTTGTTCTTATAAAACACAGAAGATCAAACTGATAACGCAATATATGCTGATATTATGGACAACACAAGAAGTAGAGATGTAAGTATACAATGCCATTATTATGTATCTGAATGTGTTAAAGCTGTATGTATTGTATTGTAATGGGCTGTATTTTGATTCCAGACCAGATCAATCAGTCATGTAAACCCAATATCCATCTATGAAACTGTCAATGATCTGGTGTCCCAAGACTGAACAAGGTAAGATACAAATGGTCATAATTATAAAATGTATGTGATCGAATAGAAGACTATGTAGTCTACATTGAGAATAGTCACTACCTTTCTTGATGCTGAAATAGTTTCTTCTTGATTATCTATCACATGTAGCCGCAGACTCTGTATGACAAGATTACATTTGGACTTCCAGAAGGCCCCCAATCTCCCTACCAGGAAGTACTGTGAGCTGAACAGGATGTGGTCATAGGTTGGGCCTTCCATAGATATGTAACCCTCTGCATCCTCTGCAACTTACACGTGTATATTCTGTAGATAGGCCTAGATGTTACTGTTAAATTTCATCACAACCTACACTATTTGCTTCTTTTTCCTTCTCCCTTTGATGATTCTCATATATACAGTATATCATAAAGGCCTTATATGTTCCTTTGAAGGCCTAGATACAATTAGAAGATTCGGAAATGTGTAATAGGCAGTAGAAGGCGTGGTGATCAGACAAGCTCATGTCGAATTTCTATTTTCTAGATTAAAGACAATTGTTTTAGATACTAGTAGGACATTGATTAGTGAGGTTGATATATGCCTGTGTACTCTTTTGCGTTATTATTATGTGCTCGCCAGGCATCAATGAGGTTGTAATCAGAGAGTATATGCTCTAGAGCCTTGGTTGCATGTTGATTGTAGATGGCCTTATTTGATTTGTCAGCATTTCCAAAATGGCATTCATGTCTGTCCCAATTACCAGATGTAATTCAGTTCATTCTAAAAACAAATATGCTGTTCAGAGAAAAACAAATAATTATACCTTATTTGCATGCCTTGCGGGCCTTGCATTTAGAGTGAATTGTAATTAACTCTCGACTGTATTTGTTAGCGACAGAAGCATTACTGTTGTATTGAATGGTTTTCAGTACTGTAGCCTTCACCAAGTGATTGTCTAAGTGGATATGGTATCTTTAAAATTAAACTCATTATGACAACACATTATGACAACACAACACCCAGAGGGCCTAGTGACACCCTAACACACTGGTCTGAAGCTCCTGGTTTAGTCAAATTATGTCGGCTTGCAAAGGGATGTGTCATTTGAATCCAGCCAAAGTTATGATATCCAACCATTTAAACTTTCAGTCACACGCAACCTGCATTCAGAATGACTGTTGGGGTAGGGAAGATTGATTTTGAGAATTTCTAAATCATATAAACTGGAACAAACATATCAGTAATGGGTGAAATAAGTCCAACTACTAACAGATTGGATTAGTTTAGAAACATCTATGTTATCTATGTTTGTGTAGCATAAGATTAATCAACCAGTCATAGTACATGCAAATACACAGGTATTGAAATAAAACATTCTGAAAATCAACCTGTGAAGAGATAATGCTGGAATATTGATAATGTGAGCGGACCAAGTAATTGGGCGTCACTCTAAAGCGGGAAGGTGGAATAAACGAGTCAGGAGTAGGTTTTCTTGATTGAACACAGTTCTCTATTGAGGGCATTTGGTCAACACAAACATTCCAACATAATCAATGAAAATCTTCTAAGGAAAAAACATACATCTTCTTCTCCAGATGAAACAGGAACACAATAGGATTATCTTTAAACTACAACAAAAAGTCACGGGATTGTCACCGTTTTAGTGGTTCTTCCTGGATAGCTGATAGCTCCTCTCTCTCAGTCTCTCAGTCTCTCAGTCTCTCAGTCTCTCAGTCTCTCAGTCTCTCAGTCTCTCAGTCTCTCAGTCTCTCAGTCTCTCAGTCTCTCAGTCTCTCAGTCTCTCAGTCTCTCAGTCTCTCAGTCTCTCAGTCTCTCAGTCTCTCAGTCTCTCAGTCTCTCAGTGGCCATCTTCCAGAGATAGTTTCCCCCCCCTCTCTGCTGGTTTCATTCTCTCTCTTATAGGGGAAGGAGAGTATGTCATTAGTACCGTCAGCTGTGCTTAATTGCCTCTGGTTACCTTGTCTCCCATGCCTTGTTGGGCTACTATCCATGAGCCCAGCCTGCCCTCTGGTGGTCCTTCCACAATAATGATGATGATTGGTGTCGTTTTGAGCAAACATTAATTTTGTATTTTACTCAACAAGCTTGTTCAAACACAACTGACTTCAAGCAGAGTTTGTTGATTAAAGACTCTAACACATTGGCTCAAATTCTAGTCATTTTTAAGTCCACTCAACTTGCATAAAAATGCTAATTAAGCAATTGGTTAAGTTTGACTTTTTCCAGTGCAAAGTGTATGAAATTAAAAGCCTGAGGAACTTCCCATTAGGTCACTTGTTTGTCATAGTTGAGGGGACATGGTTTGCTCTCTTCCTTTTTAGCAGAGAGGGTTTGTGAAGAAATGCACTGTGTGAAGCTGTCTTTTCCCACTGTGATCAGAGAGTCAAATAGAGAAATGGTTGTAATCATATGCAAACACCTGTGAAAACCTTGTTGCTGGGCTGATGAGTACACATGAAAAGTTGTGCAGAGATTTATGTCTTTTTCAGAGAGAATAATGACAATGTTCTTGCATCAAACATTTTCTGTAGTTCACTTGTTAATTTCTCTCTTTTACATTCAATCTATCACTGTGATCACTACTTTCCTGGGTTATTACTTTGAACAGTTGACAGACTGTAACTCAAGAACATCTACATGCAGTTGACCTCCAAATAGCTACAACATAAACCAAATGATAAACATGCCATGACGTCAAACCTTTGACACCTCTCTTAGTGACATTAAAGATTGTACTGAACATGTCAACATGACCAGGTATGATAAATGCAATATTGACTTCACTTTTTGTACAACTATGTCTTATCCACTAAGTTTCTTTCTCTGATATATACTATAGTTTTCTCTTCCTCCCACAGAAAGACCACAGTGTTGATGTGTCCATTTACTTTTACAGTAAGAGGAAGTTGTGTAGAGATGAACATGACATCAGATGCTATTTTTTCTGTTTCTCTTCATGCATCTGCACCTTTCTAATTCCGTCAAAGCCCCATTCGTGTCACAGCCGCAGGAACTGTAGGGGTCCGGAGGACTTGCCAGAGGCTTAGAATAGAGTACACTTTATGTGCAACTCTGCGATGATGATGATTCATGTATTTCTCTGTATTTTGAATATTGTTAGCTAACTATTTCCTTTATTGGACAAGAAAATGTTTCATTCATAGAATATGAAGTATGTCATATATGCACAATAAATGTGGCAACAGATGATGATGTTGTTTGGTTACACTGTGTTTTCTGACTGCAGAGATTTGGAGGTGTTGGTCACTACAGCTTTCAATCAGGTTGTAGCATGAGCCTGATAAATATATAATATACACTAATATGATGACATAGAGAGAGGAAGGAATAAGGGGACAGTTAAACAAAGCAGTTAAACAAAGCAAATTAATTCTAAGTGTACATAATATATTCAGTAAACAAGAAAAACATATTTGATTATATGTGGGTACACATGTTTGTGTGTGTGAGTGACAGTTAGGCTACATGAAGGGGATTATTGGGTAGTTTGGTTCATCAGGCTGACCTCCAGTCTTCACTTGAAGTTATTGAGGGATGATGAGGTTTTGACAATGTGAAGATAAGAATTCCAGAGTATGGTACCTCTGTATCTGATAGAAGCTGCATTGTGACATATCAGACTTCACAGGCTGGACGTACCACTGGTTAATAAATAAAGAACAGATTTCAGGTCAAACCAGTAAAACCATCACCATCTCTCTTTGCCCAGGCTGGTCAGTACCAGCGTGAGTGGACAAGGACAAGACCTCCACAAAATTCATATCTCAGCTTATCTCTCCACCTCAACGTCACTGTTGACGCTATCTGGACTTTCTGAATTCTGAGCCATTGAGGGTTAATGTAAATACCGTACTGTAAACACTGTCAATTCTAACTGAATGGAGTCAACATACCCCTACAGTATGTAAACTCAACTTTCATCAAAACTTAACTCCAACAGATAAAGGATTTTAAATAAACAAGCATGTATTCAGATTTGACATTCTGGTCTTTGTTTTCTTAGCTCTGACTGAAACTACACTGACCATAACACCAAACCCTGCATACGCTGGAGAGACAGTTACTCTGACGTGTTCAGTGACGTCTGACAGTGGCTGGAGCTATACATGGTACTGTAAGGGATTTCCTCCTCTTCTTCCGAAGAGGAGAGGCAAAACGGATCAGAGGACCAATATGCGGCGTGGTAAGTGTCCATGGTTCCTTTAATATGTAAATGTACACATGAACACTACAAAACAATAAACATGGAACGTGTGAAACCCTAAACAGTCCTATCTGGTGCAAAGACAGAGACAGGAACAATCACCCACAAACACACAGTGCAACCCAGGCTACCTAAGTATGATTCTCAATCAGAGACAACTAATGACACCTGCCTCTGATTGAGAACCATACTAGGCCGAAACATAGAAAACCCCAAATCATAGAAAATCAAACATAGACTGCCCACCCAACTCACGCCCTGACCATACTAACTAAATACAAAACACAGGAAATAAAGGTCAGAACGTGACAGTACCCCCCCCCCTCAAAGGTGTGGACCCCGGCCGCAAAACCTTGACCTATAGGGGAGGGTCTGGGTGGGCGTCTGTCCGCGGTGGCGGCTCTGGCGCAGGACGCGGACCCCACTTCACCATTGTCTTAGTCCGCCTTATTGTCCGCCTCCGTGGCTTTCTCACCATGGCCACCCCTCTCAATGACCCCACTGGACAGAGGGGCAGCTCGGGACAGAGGGGCAGAAGCTCTGGACAGAGGGGCAGAAGCTCTGGACAGAGGGGCAGAAGCTCTGGACAGAGGGGCAGAAGCTCTGGACAGAGGGGTAGAAGCTCTGGACAGAGGGGCAGAAGCTCTGGCGCCTCTGGACTGACGGGCTCTGGCGCCTCTGGGCTGACGGGCTCTGGCGCCTCCGACTCCGGCAGCGGCGCCGGACAGGCGGGAGGCTCCGGCAGCGGCGCCGGACAGGCGGGAGGCTCCGGCAGCGGCGCCGGACAGGCGGGAGGCTCCGGCAGCGACGCCCGACAGGCGGGAGGCTCCGGCAGCGGCGCCGGACAGGCGGGAGGCTCCGGCAGCGGCGCCGGACAGGCGGGAGGCTCCGGACAGGCGGGAGGCTCCGGCAGCGGCGCCGGACAGGCGGGAGGCTCCGGCAGCGGCGCCGGACAGGCGGGAGGCTCCGGCAGTGGCGCCGGACAGGCGGGAGGCTCCGGCAGCAGCGCCGGACAGGCGGGACCACCTGCAGGGAGGAGACGGAGAGACAGCCTGGTGCGTGGGGCTGCCACAGGAACCACCAGGCTGGGGAGACCTTCAGGAGGCTTGGTGTTAGGAGGAGGCACCTGAAGGACCGGGCTGTGGGGGAGCAATTTTTCAGTTTTTGATTTGTTAAAAAAGTTTGAAATATCCAATAAATGTCGTTCCACTTCATGATTGTGTCCCACTTGTTGTTGATTCTTCACAAAAAAATACAGTTTTATATCTTTATGTTTGAAGCCTGAAATGTGGCAAAAGGTCGCAAAGTTCAAGGGGGCCGAATACTTTCGCAAGGCACTGTAAGTTCAAAGATGAAAAAGCCTGGGAGGAGAAATGACTAGAAACGATTAGGTTGACCGTTTTGTGTGTGGATTAATTGTCGGAGTAGAGGACCTTCTGCATTTCAGGTAAAATAACAACTCAATGTTTATATCCCAGGACAAATTAGCTAGCAACACCAAGCTAGCTAAATAGGACAAATTAGCTAGCAATTGCAAGCCAATTAGCTAAATTGCCATACATGTTTAATGCTTTTCAACCTGTACCCAAATTAATGTAATAATTGGTTCAGAGTTTGTTTTGATATTTTAACCTGTGTGTCGTGATCGCGTTTGGGGTAGGGGGACAAAATACATTTATGCAATATAGCGCACAATGGCTCATGCGCGGAGCCGGTTTGTGTTCCGTGTAGGAAAGTGGTGACTTTGTCTGGCAGACACACTACAACAGGAGCCACCTTCACCATCAGTAGAGCTGCTGAGTCTGACCAGGGTCTCTTCTGGTGTCAGGGAGAGATCCAGTCCAGATCCACATAATCATTTATCAGTGATCTTGTCACTATCACTGTGAAGGATGTTGTGTGTTTGTGTACGTGTGTGTGTGTGTGTACGTGTCTGTGTGTGTGTACGTGTCTGTGTGTCTGTGTGTGTGTGTGTACGTGTCTGTGTAGAAATGTGTACTACTTTATTTATTTTCTACAACTACCTCAGAACCTGACGGTGATTTGCTGTTCTCTAGTAACTCCTGGACCGTCTACATCAGTCCTAGTAGGAGTGGTTGTGGTCCTGGTTGTTGCTGGTTTTCTACTGGCCATTCTCCCGGTACTGCTGTGTCGATATAAAAACGCCAAAGGTGAGATTTTATAATTTCTCATGTAACTTTTGTATTCATGTTTAGGATAAAAATGTCTAATTACAAAAGTTTAAAACAGTATGCATTTATCATTACAGGTTCATGTTGAAACATAATGTTCTCGTGAGTACACCTATCTTTCAACTAAGTTCCTTTTCATACACTAAAATCTAATCTGTGTGTTTCATGACTCTCTATTTCCCTGTAGGCCCCCCCCAGCCCCAGAGGACCAACCTGAACCCCCAACAGGACCAATGATCTACCCAGGGACGAGCTCCTGATGCTGGGTATAAACATCTGCAGCATGGTCAGTCTCTTAGTCCAGACCACTCTACCCTCTCTGTAACCTCACACACTGACTTTTCACCATCCACTTGCATACAACATGTTACCATACTCTATGTCCCCAGGCAAGCTGAGGGAAAACCGTCCAAAAAATCTTTCACTCTCTTCTTTGACCAACAGGTGGCGCTAACATCTATGATACAATCACTCCATCAGACAATAATGACAGTGGTACTGTACACTATGTTAAGTTTAGCATGAATACAGTGTAGAGTTGTTGTTGCAGTTGTTCTTCATATGTTTAATATTTCTAGCATACCAACAGTAAGTAGAGATATTAGTGTATTACCTGTATATTTCAGATGCTGGTGCTGCTACTGCTGGACCAAGTGAGGTCACGTACGCACAGATTCAATTCAAAAATTTGGACAAGAAAAAGATAAGTAATTCTCGACTGTCACGTAAATTAATACAAAATGTAGCATTTGTAGGTTGAATGTAGGTTGAAAATGTCAGTGAAGACACTTTACAGTTGGTCCGCGCATGCTTTGAGTACACGTCCTGGAAATCCATCTGGCCATGTGGCTTTGTGAAAGTTGACCTGCTTAAAGGTTTTGTTCATATCGGCTACCGAGAGCGTTATCACACAGTCATCCAGAACAGCTGGTGCTCTCGTGCATGGTTCAGTGTTGCTTGCCTCGAAGGCTCGCGTCTGGGTTTCCCTTTGTAGTCCATAATAGTTTTCAAGCCCTGCCACATCCGACGAGCATCAGAGCCGGTGTAGTAGGTTTCAGTCTTAACTTGTTGAGTGTAAAGGGCAGTATTTTCGTTTTTGGCAAAAAAAACACATTTGAAACGGCCTATTTCTCAGCCCCAGAAACTAGAATATGCATATAATCGTCAGATTAGGATAGAAGACACTCTAAAGTTTCCAAAGCTGTCAAAATATCGTCTGTGAGTATAACAGAACTGATATTGCAGGCGAAAGCCTGAGGAATATCCAATCAGGAAGTGCCTCTTATTTTGAAACCTCTCTGTTCCTATGCATGCCTATCCTCCATTTAAAGGGATATCAACCAGATTCCCTTTTCTGTGGCTTCCCTAAGGTGTCAGTCTTTAGACATAGTTTCAGGCTTTTATTTTGAAAAATGAGCGTGAAGGATCACATTGCGTAAGTGGATAGGTGGGGGCTCTCAAAGTGAGTTTTGCGCAATTGAGTAAATCCGCCATTGTTCCTCCCACTGTTATTGAAAAAGCTACACATTCGGTTGATATGATATCGAATATATATTTTAAAAACTACCTGAAGATTGATTATAAAAAATGTTTGACATGTTTCTGTGGACATTATAGATATTATTAGGAATATACGTCTGCGTTGTGGTGACAGCTCTTTCCTGTGGATTTCTGAACATAACGCGACAAACAAACATTGGTATTTTGGGTATAAAAATAAGCTTTATGGAACAAAAGGAACATTTGTTGTGTAACTGGGAGTCTCGTGAGTGAAAACATTCGAAGATCATCAAAGGTAAACAATTTTTTGATTGCTTTTCTGATTTTCGTGACCTAGCTGCATAATGCTTAGTGTACATAATGTTATGTTATGCTATCGATAATCTTACACAAACGCTTGGATTGCTTTCGCTGTAAAGCATAATTTCAAAATCTGAGATGACAGGTGGATTAACAAAAGGTTAAGCTGTGTTTTCCTATATTGCACTTGTGATTTCATGAATATGAATATATATATATTTTTTAGTAATATTATTTGACTGTGGCGCTATGCTATTCAGCGGTTGCTGATGACAATTATCCCGCTACTGGGATGGGTAGCGTCAACAAGTTAATCCTGTATTGACTCTCTGCTTGTTTGTTGGTTCATGTGAGGGCATAGCGGGACTTCTTATAAGCGTCCGGATTCATCTCCCGCTCCTCGAAAGCATCAGCTCTAGCCTTTAGCTCGTTGCAGATGTTGCCTGTAATCCATGGCTTCTGGTTGGGATATGTACGTACAGTCACTGTGGGGACAACGTCATCGATGCACTTATTGATGAAGCCGATGACTGAGGTGGTGTATTCCTCAATGCCATTGGATGAATCCTGGAACATATTCCAGTCTGTACGAGCAGAACAGTCCTGTAGTGTAGCATCTGCGTCATCTGTCCACTTCCGTATTGAACGAGTCACTGGTACTTCCTGCTTTAGTTTTTGCTTGTAAGCAGGAATCAGGATGTAATAATTGTGGTCAGATTTACCAAATGAAGGGCGGGGGAGAGCTTTGTGTCTATCTCTTTGTGTGAAGTAAAGGTTGTCTAGGATTTTTTCCCCCTGGTTGCACATGTGACATAAACATTTGGTACAACTGATTCAAGTTTGCCTTCATTAAAGTCCCCGGCCACTAGGAGCACCGCTTCTTGGAGAGCATTTTCTTCTCTGCTTATGGCCTTGAGTTGGTTAAAAAGTTAAATGACAACTGATAAATGTCTCATCTTTTGCGTTTTATATGGACACAGCAGTATCAGGAGAATGGCCAGTAGAACACCAGCAACAACCAGGCCCACAACCACTCCTACTAGAACTGATGTAGAGGGTCCAGGAGTTACACCTGGAGAGAGAACAGCAAATCACCGTCAGACTCTGAGGTAGTTGTAGAAAATAAATAAAGTAACATTTCTACACAGACACGCACGCATAGCATAGTGAGCTCACCAGTGACGCTGATGTGGAAAGATAAGCTGAGATATGAATTATGGGGCGGTCTTGTCCTTGTCCCCTCACACTAGTACTGACCAGCCTGGTCAGAGAGGGAGGTGGTGGTGGTTTTACTGGTCTGACTTGAAAGCTGTTCTTTATTTATTAACCAGTGGTAAGTCCAGTCTGTGTCGTCTGATAGTTCACACTGCAGCTTGACAGTGTCTCCAGGGTAGTGACTATTTTCACTGAGGCTGTAGGCAGAGCTGTGGAAACAGTTAATTGAAGACCAATGCAGTTAGTGCATCAATCAGTTAAAAGTATATTCTTAGTACCATACACCTGTCACCGTCAGTCTGACTGAATCACTAAACTCAGAATGGTTCTTCTGATCAATATGTGTACCGACACTTGTAGTCACCACTGTCTGAAATCTTAACCTCACTGATCTCATATTCATGCTTCCTACTAAGGAAGTCTACACTATCCTTGCTCCATGTGTATTTCCAGTCAGTGACTTCTCCACTATGTATGTTACAACTGAGAGTGACAGAGTCTCCACTGAATATCTGGGAGGATTTGGGGTGCATGGTCAGAACAGCATGTGCCTGTCCTGCACAAAATAAAACCAGCATGAAACAATTACTTTAACACCTGTTATTTTGAGACACTCAAAACACAAAATATGTCTATCCAAAAGCAGCTTTAAAAATTACAAAGATATATGATGAAGCATAAAGAGATGGAGGCTTGATCAAGTGTACAAATATCTACCATCATCATCTTCAGTGTCCAGAGTAGATGTGTGTAGTCAGCACTACAACAAAGATAGTAGAGATGAAATAAATAACAACATGCCATATTCATGTTTCTGATTACCTGGTATTTTATTTTAAAGGGGCAATCTGCAATTTCTACATCAATTTCTGCACTTTTAAATGAAAGTAGCAATTCAAGTATTTTCCTGTCATAACCCAAAATTGACAGTTATTTTATGGCAATTATTATAAATAATGTAGATTAATGAATTTCCTTAGCCCCATCCCTCAGCCGTATACCACAACAAGTGACAGGGTGGTCATTTTGTTGTAGTTTGAATTACGGACTGCAAGTTTAAATATCCACCGACTTCCCATGTTCTGCACAGAGAGTATACAGAGACCAAAAACACAAAATCACCACTCATTAATCTCTTAAATTTATCTCACTGTAGCGAAGGAACCCTCAACCATTTACAATAATCACAACTTGATACTACAACACATTCAACAAATATAGCATTTTGTATTTATTGTGGTTGTCAGCACATTTTAGAAGCATTGAGTTAGCATCAATCTTTAGTTCCTGGGTAATGACCTGGTTAAATGCACACCAACACACTAACCAGGTCTGCATGGCATCGGCTATACAATCTCAGGTTCTCACAGAGATGCAACATCTACAGTGCCTTGCGAAAGTATTCGGCCCCCTTGAACTTTGCGACCTTTTGCCACATTTCAGGCTTCAAACATAAAGATATAAAACTGTATTTTTTGTGAAGAATCAACAACAAGTGGGACACAATCATGAAGTGGAACGACATTTATTGGATATTTCAAACTTTTTTAACAAATCAAAAACTGAGAAATTGGGCGTGCAAAATTATTCAGCCCCCTTAAGTTAATACTTTGTAGCACCACCTTTTGCTGCGATTACAGCTGTAAGTCGCTTGGGGTATGTCTCTATCAGTTTTGCACATCGAGAGACTGACATTTTTCCCCATTCCTCCTTGCAAAACAGCTCGAGCTCAGTGAGGTTGGATGGAGAGCATTTGTGAACAGCAGTTTTCAGTTCTTTCCACAGATTCTCGATTGGATTCAGGTCTGGACTTTGACTTGGCCATTCTAACACCTGGATATGTTTATTTTTGAACCATTCCATTGTAGATTTTGCTTTATGTTTTGGATCATTGTCTTGTTGGAAGACAAATCTCCATCCCAGTCTCAGGTCTTTTGCAGACTCCATCAGGTTTTCTTCCAGAATGGTCCTGTATTTGGCTCCATCCATCTTCCCATTAATTTTAACCATCTTCCCTGTCCCTGCTGAAGAAAAGCAGGCCCAAACCATGATGCTGCCACCACCATGTTTGACAGTGGGGATGATGTATTCAGGGTGATGAGCTGTGTTGCTTTTACGCCAAACATAACGTTTTGCATTGTTGCCAAAAAGTTCAATTTTGGTTTCATCTGACCAGAGCACCTTCTTCCACATGTTTGGTGTGACTCCCAGGTGGCTTGTGGCAAACTTTAAACGACACTTTTTATGGATATCTTTAAGAAATGGCTTTCTTCTTGCCACTCTTCCATAAAGGCCAGATTTGTGCAATATACGACTGATTGTTGTCCTATGGACAGAGTCTCCCACCTCAGCTGTAGATCTCTGAAGTTCATCCAGAGTGATCATGGGCCTCTTGGCTGCATCTCTGATCAGTCTTCTCCTTGTATGAGCTGAACGTTTAGAGGGACGGCCAGGTCTTGGTAGATTTGCAGTGGTCTGATACTCCTTCCATTTCAATATTATCACTTGCACAGTGCTCCTTGGGATGTTTAAAGCTTGGGAAATCTTTTTGTATCCAAATCCGGCTTTAAACTTCTTCACAACAGTATCTCGGACCTGCCTGGTGTGTTCCTTGTTCTTCATGATGCTCTCTGCGCTTTTAACGGACCTCTGAGACTATCACAGTGCAGGTGCATTTATACGGAGACTTGATTACACACAGGTGGATTGTATTTATCATCATTAGTCATTTAGGTCAACATTGGATCATTCAGAAATCCTCACTGAACTTCTGGAGAGAGTTTGCTGCACTGAAAGTAAAGGGGCTGAATAATTTTGCACGCCCAATTTTTCAGTTTTTGATTTGTTAAAAAAGTTTGAAATATCCAATAAATGTCGTTCCACTTCATGATTGTGTCCCACTTGTTGTTGATTCTTCACAAAAAAATACAGTTTTATATCTTTATGTTTGAAGCCTGAAATGTGGCAAAAGGTCGCAAAGTTCAAGGGGGCCGAATACTTTCGCAAGGCACTGTATGTTGGGTGGTCACATTCTTACTTCATATCTCTACCATATTTGCTGCAATTTCCTTTTAGTGCCGTTTAGTAAGGTTTTGCACTGTTTTCTCAATAAGGATTAAAAAAACGAAAACAAATCTAAAGCATGAAACTATCTTCATTTCCATTCATGTCTTAGTAAATCAGGTAATTCATTCATTCTTAGTAAATCAGGTAATTTTGTTCATAAACAAACACTAACTCTGTCATCATATAGTAAGTAGAGGGGTTTGTCAGAAGGACTGAGGTTGTAGAGAAAGTCACTTGTCTGTGAGGACAGAATTGAGCATACCTTGCTCTGTTTGCTACTAGGTAAGTACGGTCTGCTTAGATCACGCCTCTTCACCGTCAAACACAAAAACAGAGAGAGAAAGATTCAAGAGACGTAAAAAGACTGAGAAAAAAATAGTAGCGTGTTTATATTCTGACCAATTTCTCCTTACGGTTGGCCACATGGTCTCCCACTGGTTCCTTCCTCATTATTGGAATAATTAAGACCTGAATTGATGATATCAGAGCTTGTGGTTTGATATCAGAATGTGTAGATGTTTGTTTCAAGTTGCACCCACAATAACTAGATAGATACATCTTTACACCCCTTAACAACAATGAATTCACTTTTGGAATCTTTTTAGATTTATCCAAAGCATTTGACGCAGTTGATCATGAAATATTACTTTCAAAATTGCATTATTACGGTTTTCATGATTATACATATAATTGGTTACATAGTTATGGTTATGATAGAGAACAATTTGTTCATGCAAACAGATGTTTATCTACCAGGGCCAAGATATCCTGTGCTGTGCCACAGGGTTCGATAATTGGGACCTTTTTTATTCCTGATCTAATTCAATGACCTTGCTGCTGTGTCTTCTACCCTACTTCCAATTGTCTATGGCCAACATTTCTGAATGTTTCCAGATAAATAAATAATATGTAAATATTTAAAAAATATCTCATGTTATTGTATTCACCAGTAAGAATAACAAATATATATTTATTTTAAAGAACCAGAATCTCAATTGGTGGTAATGAAATGGAACAACTCACATCCACTAGTTTAACATATAGCTGGGAGTCAGACCGCAAGTGCATGAACCACAAGTCGTGTATATAAACATGAACCACAGTCAATACTGCCTGGGGAATGGAACTAAGGAAGTGACAGATATAGGGGAGGTAATCAGTCAAGTGATAGAGTCCAGGTGTGTCTCATGATGAGACACAGGTGCGCGTAATGATGGGTGCCAGGTGCGCGTAACGATGGTTGCCAGGGCCGGTGGTTAGTAAACCAACAATGTCGAATGTCGAGGGGACGAGCGGGAGAAGACTTGACAACTCGATTTTCACAATTCCTCTAACTGATGAAAAGTTATTCTATTTGTCTGTAGCAAAGTGATGAAATCTGGTGGTATTATCAGAAAGATTAGTGGTTTGGTTCATCAGGATTGCTTCCTAACTATAGCTTAATTTACCCATTTCTAATTTACTGTAATATTGTCTGAGCCAGGACATATACCTCCTACCTACACAAATTACTCATCATACAAAATACATTTGCAAGACTAGCCACATCCAGGAATTACCTGGCTCCTTTGTGAAAAAATCTCAACATCATGTCTGTTTACGACATTAATGTACTCCAAATATGCATTTAAACCTCTCATACCTCCCAGACAGTTTACGTAAACCCTTCAATGGATTCGATTCGATACAGATTAATTCTGAAATCATATCAAATTCAATTTTATTAGTCACATGAGCTGAATACAACAGGTGTAGAACTTACAGTGAAATGCTTACTTACGAGCCCCTAACCAACAATGCAGTTAAAATAAAAACAGATAAGATTATTAAGAGATAAAAGTAACAGGTAATTAAAAAGCAGCAGTAAAACAACAACAGCGAGACTATATACAGAGGGGTACAGATACAGAGTGGCTAGTCACTTTCATGGCGTATAGGTGTACATATACACACAAACACACTGGACCAACATTGTCCTTCTCGCGAGATAAATATAAATGCTAAGGTTTTTCATGCCAGATTGACATCATTTACATTGTCATACTAGCCAGATTAATAAGAATAAATGATATGTTCCTTGGAGAACACAGAATGATCAAGCTATTGAGTAACAGAAGATCAGAGACCATTGACAGCCATTTTACCAGTAGGTATAGTAACTTGTCATCTTTCATGTTCAACAACACACCAATCACATGTGACAACAGGAAACACAGCAGGTCAAAAGCAAGCTTACTGTAAGTCCAGGAAGGTCTTCCATATCGCTAGAAACGGAAGGACCGCATCCCTTGGTGGGCTCAAATCACCCATTTTTAAATTAAGAGTCTAACGCGCCAACAAATTGCACCAAAGAGACTTGTGGTTATACTGACCCTCAGCAGGCCATAGTCTCGTGGAAGCTCACAACAAGTCAGGAAGGGTCAGTTCACATCTCTACAATCTGAAAAATGTCATCCCTGGGTGGTGTCGAAGCTCCAAACTTGAGATTGACAGTCAAACAAGCTAACTGTTTGGTTGCACTTGAGAGGCCTGTGTTGGCATTGACCCTCAGCAGGCCAAAAGAACTGAAAATTTCATTAGAGGTCCAGGATGTCACATCCACATCATGGAGCACAACACACTGTCATCCCTGGGTGGCCTCGAACCACCAACCTTTAGATTAACAGTCTAACGCACTAACCAATTGCGCCACAGAGACTTGTGGTGTATATGACCCTGACGCTTGATCGCTGGCCGTCCGTGCTCTCTTCCAACTGAACATGGAGTTTACGAAACAACAACACATTGTTCCAATGGTTGTGTTACCTTGCATCGAAAGTGCAGCAACATTTTCAAGGAAGTAGCCCTGTAGTTATCTAATGTTTGTTTGCTTTTTGAATGGCCTTAAAAGGGCAAAAATGTAGCGCAATGTTCGTCAGTGCAACATTATATTAAAAGGCATCTGGCATGATTAAATACAGCCACAATCACAAATATATTCTGATAAATATATATTTTAAACAACTGCATTTTTACAAATGTAATATATAATCGCCAAGCCCATTCAAAATAATTAGGGGACTGACTCCGGAAGAATGATGTAGTAGCGAGTCACTTTCATGGCGTATAGGCATACATATACACACAAACACACACACACTGAACCAACATTGTCCTTCTCACGAGATAAATATAAATGCTAAGGTTTTTCATGCCAGATTGACATCATTTACATTGTCATACTAGCCAGATTAATAAGAATAAATGATATGTTCCTTGGAGAACACAGAATGATCAAGCTATTGAGTAACAGAAGATCAGAGACCATTGACAGCCATTTTACCAGTAGGTATAGTTGTCCAAATGCTGCTTTAAACTGTGGGAAAGAAATGGCTAATGGCTGCATGTGTAATGCAGAGCAAGTTAATACGGATATGATACAAGTCAACAAGCAGATATAATGCTTCACAAATCCCTCCCTTCACGACTCCAAAGAGGCGTGAACCAAAGGTGGATGGGTGCAACTTTTCCCAGTAGGGAAAAGCTAGGTCTCTTTCTTCCTTCACATCTCCAAAGAGATGTGACAAAACCATGTTCAATAAGCAGTCTCCTCATCTTCCTCAAACTCTGGAGGCCTCGTTAGCTAAAAGAGGGAACATCTGAGAAGCAACTGGGTCAATAGCTCTAGTGATCACCCTAGTGGTGAGTGATCTTATAC